>NC_045550.1:58353413-58653413 GCF_009769535.1 Thamnophis elegans
AGACGTAAAAGGTAAGGCACCCGGGCAGGTGGGTGGGCCTCTGGAGCACCATACCAGAATGATATCGGTGCTCCGGGGAGGCTCTGGTACGCCCGTACCAGGGCATACTGCCTGCAACCCACCACTGGTCTATAGTAAAAGATGCTGGGACATTTTTGGACAAATACAATTCTGTGAGCTATCTACTTCCTGATACCACCTCACTCTAAACTGCTTGACTCAAATTAATTAGTATCACATTGTTATCTTTGGAGGACAGACAGATGTTGAGGTTATATATGTATGAACTCTGAATGCTACTGCTTTGGAGATCAGGAGTCATTGCTATAAGGTCCAAGACTACTGGTGGTGAAATGGTTTTGTAATTATCTTAGTAAGAGACAACTATTATTATTGACTGAGAGCCTGCTGATGGGTCATGGCCAACCCCTGGGATCCATACATGATTCCATTTTAATTTGTCCCCTTTAAATGGCTTGCCATCTGTGAGTCATTTAGACTGTCCTATTCTCTTTCCAGAAACACCAATGAATTAACCAGACATTTTAAATCTACCTTCTAAAGAACATCTCTTTGGGCATTATGTGGGACTAGACAAATAGTTTCTCATTCAAAGTGTTAGCCAATGATTTATTGTATTAAGTGTCCAGAAAAATACTTGCATGCATAGATCCATATTTGCTCAGAAAGCAAATTTTTCTGCATCTCCTCTGAAAGAGATCAGTTTTCTGGGATAGTGGGTTGAATTTCCTTCTGATCCAAAAGGGGAAGGGAGGGAGGGAGGGAGGGAAGGAAGGAAAGGAAGAAAAGACAAAAGAAAGAAAAGAGAAAAGAAAGAAAAACTTTGTTTTAAAAATTGTTTCCTAATTATGCAAATTACAAATGATTGAATTTGCAGAGATCAAAATTTTAGTAGGTATTTGAATAGAAATGTGAGGATATGAATCAAGAAACGTGATGGTTTAAGTAAAAAATAAGTAGCAGAGCTAAGTCTGATGATTGATTGACATAAAATAAAAATCATTCAACATGAAAACTTGGATAAATAGCTTTGTAATGGCATGGAATCAGTCAATCAATCAAAGCAGAAGAGAATCCACCAACACTAAAGCAAGTTTTAGTGCTGAAAACTACTGAACAGTGCTCTGCATCAGGAATTTCTTCCAGTTGTCCTGTGAAAACATGCTTTCTTGTCATCTGAAGTCCTTGTCTTCTCTTCTGGAATGAGACTAAGCAGGTCTTCCACATCTTCTTATATGGCAACCCTTCAGATACAAAGTTTGCTAAAGTATTTCCACATGTTGCTCAATCAGGAGCCATAGATCCATGAGGATCCTTAAGTTATGGGTTCTGTCTATTGGGAGAGTGTCACTTCATTTACAATCAGACTCTTACGAAGAACTCGTTCTTTGAAGGAACTGATTTTGTTTAAATTTTTTACAACCTTCAAATTCTGAATAAAGATTTCCAGAGTATTCTTGAATGTCATACTAAGCTGGAGGAAAGGAGAAGGAGTTTAACAGCAAACCCATTGAGATACTAGGTTGTTAGCCACATGGGTACAAGCAGAAGTCAAAGAGACAATTTGGGTGGGGTATGATTTAATTTGAATTCTTGCAATCAGCAGAAGATTGGATACAACCATTTTCAACTATGTGATTATATGTAATAACGGCATTTTGGGACGAATGGCCAACAGTTAATTATAGATGCTCTAATAAACAAACCATTCATTTCCAGTCCATAATACTGCTCAGTATAAAATAAAAAAACACTCAGCCAGAAAGTTTGTACTCAACAAATTGCAGTGCAATCTTCTTTCATCTATGAAATGTGAGCTTTCTGTGTTTGTCTGTGGGAGGGTCGGAAATTAAGTCAACCCTTTGTTAAGCATGCTTCCAACTGTGATAGTCTGCAATTGACAAATGCATCCTGGTGACCAAATTGGTTATATGCATCAGTGTGTAACATTATGTTTTCCATTTGAGAGGCTTAATTATTAGTGTCTTCATATCTCCTAATGTTGTTTAAGGAAATCATTACCAGGCTGCAGAAATCTAAGAAGCAGCTGAACCAGTGACTTAGTCAGGCCTGGAAGCCTTTTTTTTTTAAATTGGGCCTTCAAGCTTGCTACATTTTCTGCTGTGGGAAAATGAGAGGGGGAGGGATTATATGGAGTATGGGAGATATGTAGTCTAAATAACATTCCTTTCTCAGAGAGTCAAACCCATCATGCCCTGCAGTTGCAATGGTGTGACTGGAAGGCATCTCCAGTTGGGCTGGGGCCTGATTGGGCCATGTTATGGACATGTGGGTGCTGGGCAGGGATTTGGACTTTCATTTGGGTGGGGGAAACCTGGAGATTTTCAGATTCAGGTTTTCCCAGATGTGCCAATATGACATCTCTAATAAAATGGAACTTTGAGGAAACTCAGGCCTCGGAGTCTTCTTTCGTTGGGACTGTTACTGGACTTCTGACAGGAACTGGACTTCTTGTTTTTTCTTTGAAGACATTTCGCTTTTCATTCTCATTCTTGGATGAGAAGTGAAATGTCTTCAAAGGAAAAAAAAAACAGGAAATCCAGTTGCCTCCAGAAAAAAGCACCTTTGGGACAACCATGACCTGGATGACTGAGGATCTCTATGGACTCCATGCTGCTGTGTATCTACTAGGAGTGAAATGGCCAAGCTCTTCTGAAGTCCTCGCAAATGCTGCCTTCAAAACAGGATCTGAAAAGGATAACTGAAAGGGTTGTAAGATGGATGTTGGGCTGTGAAAATAGGCTGTTATAAGTTGAGAGCCTCCAAACATCAGGGATTTAGAAGAAGCAAAGATCATCTCGGGAAAGCAAATATCATCTCAGGAAAGCAAGAGACATATTCATTTGGGGTTTTTTTTGGAAGGTCTTTGTTTTGTTTGGTAAGATACACAAATAGAAGGTTTTCAAGGGAAAGGCAAAATAGATCTCTGTCAACATCTCTGTCAACATCTCTAAAGGATATCACTAAACTCTTTTACTAAAAAGTCTTCCCAAGCTATGTTCTACTTGATCCCAAAACATCTTTGTAAGTCTATAGAGTCTGTAAACCAACCCCAATGCAGATTGATTCCTGGATCTGGATACATTTAATCTAGAGAATAGATCACTAAGCCACAATATGATAGCCACCTTCAATTATCTGAAGGGCAGTCACACAGAAAAAGGGAAATAGGACTAGAACTAAATAAAAAAGAAAGGAAATTCTGGCTAGGCATCAGAAGGAACCTATTGAGTGGGTGAGCTTTCACTAATGGAATAGACCACCATCTGATATGGAGAGTTCTCCTTGAATAGTTTTCAAAACAAGTCTGTCAGCGATTTTCTAGTGGGTGGTGAATTGGACCAGATAACTTCCAGTTCTAAGATCCCAGCATTTCATTTGATCATTATTAAAATCCAGAAAGCTACATTAAAAAGCTTTCTGGATTTTAATAATGATCAAATTAAGCTTTGATTCACATGAACCTGAGGAATGAAGGGTCATGTTTGCAGACTATAACAAAAATCTCAGTGCCCTATAGCATCTTGTTTCTAACCATAATTGGAATGAGGCTTCCAACTATTCTAAAGTACTGACAACCTGAAAGGAGATTATCTGCACCCAATCATCTGAAATGCTTTGCTTGCTTTCCTCCCACCTGTGGACTGAGAGGGTCTCTTATCAGAACATTGCCTAGGCCAGGTGTCAGCATCCCCTAGGCCATGGGTCTTTGGGTCAGCGGCTCTGGAGTTGCATGTGGCTCTTTCATTCCTCTGCTGCGGCTCCCTTTTGTTCAAAATATGTGTCACAACCACCATTGTGTGATACCTACTGGGACGCGATTTATTGAGCTTTTCGACCCCTGGTAGGCCAGCCATGGATAAATCCAAGAAAAGTTTCAGAAGAAAAGAGAACATTTAATTCAATTACATATGCGAGTTCTGTGGCCACTCAGGAAATAGTCAGGTACAGAAAGGGTTTTGTGGCTCCTGGTGTTTTCTTTTCTGTGGGAAATGGGTCCAAATGACTATTTGAGTGTTTAAAGTTGTCAACCCCTGGTCTAGGCTGTAAGTGGGACCCAATCTGGGTTAGTCACCGGGACCAGAGGTTTAGTCTTCCAAGCTTTCAGACTTGTTCTGGAACTAGAAGTTCTGGTGAGAAAGCAGTTCCCTGAGGATGGCCTTAGATTGATATATTTTATGCTGCAACATTATCCTGGGACACATACATTTGTCTTCATTCATAGGCTATGTACCTTCATCCTGTCTCCCAGGGTCATTCCCACATACTATTACACCAATAAATTTCTTAGATCATTTCAACCAGTGTTTCCAGGTTATTTCTATGGTATCTATTTAGCAAAGTGCCATACATCAGAATAATAAAGCTAGGTTTAGATATGGCAGATTTTGGTCTGAGAATGTCTGCCGAGATCATTTGCTTGGCTTACTACTGGCTATGGGAGTTCAGTTCTGTTACTGGAATAAGTATGAAAACAAGAACATTTCTCTAATTTTTACCCTTCCAGTACCTACCTCGATTTCCATTTAGAGTTCTGAATATGTGTTGGAGGTACCATCAGAGACCCCACACACCACCTTTATGGCCTGTATCTGTTGCTCCCCTCTGGGATCAGGTTTCAAAGTATTTCTAGCCGGACTACCAGATTTTGTAACAGCTTTTGTTCCATATGCCATCTGTCTGCCAGACTTACAAAATTCGCTTTTCTCACCATGTACATGTATACATCCAAACAAGACTATGTTGTTTCTGTCGTAAAAATATCCCAATTTAAAAAAAATAAAGGGAAACCACAAGCAACCACAAGCAATAAATCTTACTTTAAGATTCAGAGGTTTATTGTTTCATGAGCAATTTGGAACACGAATACCCAACGTAGCATTATCTAAATTAACAACTTATTGCAATGAGGTCCTCTGACATAGCTGAATCCAGCAAGGATTAGCTATGGCCAGTGGCCCTGAACTCTGCCAAGACATTCTTTTTATACTTTCCTGCACGCATTTCACAACTCACTTCCTTGTTCTGTCTTATTGACAGATAGACTCCACATACACCCGTGTACATTTGAAGCTCTCGGACCTTTGTTACTTTTAGTTCCTCATTTCTCACCATTCTCATTCTTCCTGCTCTAAATATATCCATATACAAAAGTACAAAATTACAGAAAAAGCAGCACAAAAGTCAGACACAAGTCAGCACATTAGAAGTATGTCTGGTCTATTTTACAATTATGTTAGTTTAAAACTTTGGTTCAGAGGGACCTGCAAGCTCACTCCTAGGCCTATTACCTGCAACTTTTCAATGGATATTTTTCTCCCCTCACATTTCTCTCTGTCGCATAATATATGTGGATCAGTGGTGGGTTCCAGGTGGTACGGCCAGTTATGGCCATACCAGTAGTAGCCAGGAGCAGCGGCCACTATACCGGTATGGTGGTTCGTTTGGTCCACCTGCCCGCCCGTGTTCCATATCTGTTTCTAGAGCATCTGGCCAATTGCGCACGCATGCACAGCATGCAGTGCCTGCATGACCTCCGCCGAGCAGCTGGGTGTCGCAGGGCAATGGCATGCACATGAATGCACAGCGCATGTGCCCGACTAGGGCATCTGGCCCCGTGCGCAGCATACCAGTTGCGATGGGATCCGGAACCCACCACTGATGCATAATTTTGTATTTATTTATTTATCTATTTTGTCATGTTTATGCAGTGCACATTGAGAGGTTGCTTCGTGTGCATGCAGTGGGTTAAAACAAAGCTAAAACACTTACCTTCTACTGCTGCTCAGGCACACTAAAACAGCTGAGGCGCAGCAATTGTCTCTGCCATGCTTATCAGCTGGGCTAAAAAACAAGGAAATATAGATAAGTATAGCCCAGGGGCAGGCAGGTGGGCCCACCTGAAGGTTGGAGTGAACCTGTTTGCTCTCAGCTGATCTTCAGAGCTACCAGTATGCCAAAACCGTACTGAACTGGTAGAATCCCACCCCTGGCTTTATGCAACAAAATTTCAATTTAATGTATGCCGATTAGTGTACATTCAAAGTTATTCTAAGTTTAAAACATATGGGTTTATAAACCTGTCCAATTTCATGTTTGCATCATTGATCAAGATCAGTGGTGGGTTGCCAATTTTTTTACTACTGGTTCGGGCGCAGGCATGTGATGCTTCTGCACATGTGCAGAAGCATCCGGGCAGGTGGGCGGAGCCTCCCACCACCATTACAATCCAGGCCGAACTGGAAGTATCTCTAGTCAAGATGCTATCTTTACACTGCGAACTTTCATCATCCTGCCTTCAACACTGAAATGGAAATAGCGACGCTATAGATGCTCCCTAGCAAATCTGAAAGCAGGCATTCAGCATTATACTAATCTAGAGTAGCTATCATTCACTGTAGCCATAGAGCGGGGTTAAGGCTTTGTTAATTCTATCTGTCCATAAGAGAATTGTGTGGCAATGAAATGGCATAATTGGTAGTAAAATTTACGAATGTACCAATTAATGTCATTTTGGTAGCAGGAGAAATGGGATGAGAAACGTAGGGTTCTCAATCCCTACTTTTCTTTTCTAAAGACTTGGAAGGAATGAATTTCAGCTACATATTGAAGCCGAAAATTATAAAATGAGATATCTTGTCAAAACAGCAAATCAATGCCATATATTAGAAACATTTATTGCCCTAATAAGTTTGAAGAATCAGGTCCAGGTTTTCCAGAAAAAGAATAAAAACTTGATTTGACTCTAATGAGTGATGGATCGATGGGAGCTTTTGTTTTTAATCAAGCAAAATCCACTTAAGGACACATTTGTTCCTCATTTTGTGAAATAATAAAAGAAACATACTTTGGAGGAATGAAACATTTTGAAAGAGTTATTCTACTAGTATTTTGTTATATCTAGTATTAGATGTTGCTATTGCAGAGAAATAGAGCGATTATGATGAGACTAACCAAATAAAGCTGCAAAATCCCATCTATGAAGTTTATTGGTTTATTTGATTTCTTTAATCTCCCACTTGCCAAGTGATTCTGAACAGCTGACAAATTAAAAACATTTTAAAGAATGCATTGACCATAAAGTGTCAACTATCAACACACAAAATGCTGGAATCAATAAATCATGGTTAACATAGCAACCTAACCCAGTGGTTGAAAAAAGACCCATGTATTCAGCCTTTGTAAAATCCTGCAGATTGGGCCCATTTAATTCTTGATGTTCCATAGAGCAGAGACCTTAAGGTTCTAGACTTTATTGATTCAACATTTTTTTATCATATATAAACATGGTTGTGTGTGTTTGTATGTTCCAATATAACTCCTGAATGCCTCGAGCAACTTCAGCCAACTTGGTACACAGATGACTTACTCTCTGGAAACAAATACTGTGGGGGTAAGACATCCCTAACACCCCTCGGGGGGGGGGTATGTTCTGTTAAGATGCAGCCTATTGTGCCTTTAAATGGCTTCTACTGTACTGCTGTGAAATGGCTTCTACTGTGCAGCTCCGTGGAGTTGCCATGGTAATGGCTTCAAAGTACTCCAAAAGGAGGCTCCCTCTGGTAAGGGGGAAATCGAACATTAGAACTTATGTTTGCTCCAGATATTTTACCCCTATAAAAAAAATACCCCGGCAATGCTGGGTTATCAGCTAGTTATAAAATAAAATAAATGTACATTGATTCTCAATCCAACTTAAAATATAATTTGATATTATGTGCAAATAGCTATCTTTTAGTAGAAAGCTATTTTATCTTAAAAGTAAAATTGGTACAATATATTCAGATACAACAAATTAAGAGCAATAGCACTTAGACTTATATACCGCTTCACCGTGCTGTACAATGCTCTCTAAGCGGTTTACAAAGTCAGCATATTTTCCCCCAACAATCTGGCTCCTCATTTTACCGATCTCTGAAAGATGGAAGGCTGAGTTAATCTTGAGCCAGCCAGGAGAAAACTCCAGGCTCTGGGCAGAGTTAACCTGCAATATTGCAGTCTAACACTGCATCACCACAGGTCTTATTAACTTAAATTAAGAGTGCATAACCACCCATCCAGACTGACTTCTCCCTTTTTAATTTTTGCTCTAGAAGAAGAAAGAAAAAAGAAAGAAAAAAATTGGTAATAGAGAGAATCAGGTTCAGGATAATAGAGTTGGAAGGGACCTTAGGTGATCTTAGAGGTCACCTGGTCCAACCTTCTGCTCAAGCAGGACATCCTATACAATTCCAAACAAGTGACTCCTTAAAAGCCTCTTGGGATGGAGCACCCACAACTTCTGCAGACAAGCCATTTCACTGGTTAATAGTTCTTGTTGTTAGGGAATTTCTTCTTAGTTATAGGTTGCTTCTCTCTTTCATTGGTTTCCAACCATTGTTTCTTTTCTTGCCTTCTGGTGCTTTGGAAAAATAGGTTAACCTGCCCACCCCCTTCTTTTTGGTAGCCCCTCAAATATTGGAACACTGCTGTCATGTCATCCCAGTTCTTCTTTTCACTTAGACTAGACAAACACAGTTCCTGCAACCATTCTTCATATATTTTAGCTTCACAAAGGGTTGGCTGAACATCTTGGCTCTCTAAGCAGTAGTTCCTTATGCAGAAACCGATTGATTTGCTGAAGGTTCAAAAATGTGTCTCAGGTAGATTGTTGTCATCTACAGTAAATAATAATAAAGCCATATACCACACAGAGGATCTGCTTCCTACAGTACAAAGAGTGAAGGATTAAGTACGCACCTGTTCTCCATTGTTTATATTACAAGTCTTTTCCTCTTACTTTTCTTAATCAATGGATATTTCTCTCACCGGGCTTGAGAAGCATCAACTCAACATTGACATAATAGTTCTCTATAGTATAGGAACTGCTGAATTCTGCCTTCCCAATGATCTTTCTTACATCAAGAAGCTTTATATTCTGTAGATCTGCTAGAGCCTTGCTGGGTAAGATTCAAAAGCAAGCAAACAATTAATTCATGAATTTAGCTGTTGCTTTAATACTAAAACTGCTCTAAGTTTGAGGAGCTAATTCCCTTGAGGTATCTTAAGTAGGCTCTCTCCAGATCCTTTTGCAATTAGTATTATTTGTGTATTGCCAAGACTTTAACCAAAGGGTGCTCAAAGGGATGATTTCCTTTCCTTCCATCACAGATTCAATAAACAAATGTCTAGTTTGTTTACATCATTACTGCTATTATTGTGAAACAATGTTCATAATTAAAACAGCATCACAAATGTAGTAAAACACTAAGCTAATTAATTGATTGGCATGAATCATCTTATATCCTGCAGGGAAGGCCTCCTGAGAAACTAGCATTCCTTCTTATTTCATATATGCTCACATAAAAACAACAATCTGTGTTGTTTTCTTCTTCTTCTTCTTCTTCTTCTTCTTCTTCTTCTTCTTCTTCTTCTTCTTCTTCTTCTTCTTCTTCTTCTCCTCCTCCTCCTCCTCCTCCTCCTCCTCCTCCTCCTCCTCCTCCTCCTCCTCCTCCTCCTCCTCCTCCTCCTCCTCCTCCTCTCCTTCTCCTTCTGCCCAATGAATCCCTGGATAATTGCCTCACTGGTAGAAACTTACCAGCATCCTCATCCATTAGCTCTGCATTGCCAACTGAGTGTCCTTATTCCTTTGTACCATCCAGGCCACCCCACTTCCCTCTCATAGGGAAAAGGACTTCCTGCTGTTCACTTTCTTCTCCTGCTTTCTCTTGAATAATCTTTTTCATTTTAAGCTATCTTTTACTCCCAATATCTCCTTAAGCTGTTTTTTTTCTAGGCTAGCCTTTTCTCTTTTTTCATTGTTTTAGCCTTGACACCAATTTAAATTCCACTCCCCGTTGCACTCCTCTCTTGTGCCTAGCTCTGCATCTTTTGTACCTTTCTTAATTACTATGAGTTTTATTCCTGCCTCTCTATCCCAAAGTCCTCAATTCTAATTCCCTTCTAGTTTAATTTTTCTTAATCTTCAGCCACAGATCCTCTCCTTTTTTTCCTTATACTTGGTTTGCTCTTTCCTAAAGTTTATCTCTCCCTTCCATACCACCTTCCACTAGAAACAGTCTTTTGCAACCAGATCATAATACCTCTTTGCAAACTCATACAGTTTGCCTCAAACTTTAACTCAAACACAGCCATTGTGATTGTACAGACTAGAGGTGGTATTCAGCAGGTTCTGAACAGTTCAGAACCTGCTGAACAGTAGGGAAAATTTTAAATAGTTCAGAGAATCTGTAAATACCACCCTGACTGGCCCTGCTCCCATCTATTCTCTGCTTCCTGATTCTCAGCTGATTGGAAGGGAATGGGAATTTTGCAGTATCCTTTCCCTGGAGTGGGATGGAAATGGAGATTTTACAGTATCCTTCCCCTGCCACACCCACCAAACCACACCCACCAAATCATACCATGCCCGCCAAGCCACACCCACAGAACCGGCGTTAAAAAATGTTGAACCTCACCACTGGTACAGCACTGGTATAAATTGTAATTGAAATAGGAAGTCTAATAATCCAGATGAATGAGCTTACACCAGCATCACAAACAGCATTGTTTGAATTGCAGGATAAGGTTTGCATCATAGGAACAAAGTGTATTCATAGAACATAAAATAATAGAGTTGGGAGGGACTTTGGAGGTCTTCTAGTCCAACCCCCTACTTGAGCAGGAGATCCTATATCATTTCAGACATTTGTTACTTCAAAATTTAAGGAATATTCATTTGACTCAAAATCATGTAACTTGATAAAAGTATATAGTACATGACATCTTGTCATATAATTAAGCCATTATTTACAACTAAACAGAATTGCCATTGCTTTAGAATAGAATAAAACAGAATGGAAGGGAAGGGAACAGAACAGAATGGAACAGATCAGAATAGAATTCTTTAGTGGCCAAGTGTGATTGGACACACAAGGAATTTGTCTTTGGTGCAGATTTTCTCAATGTACATAAAAAGACAAGATATATTCATCAAGAATCATAAGGTACAACACTTCATGATAGTCATAGAGTAGAAATAAGCAATCAGGAAACAATCAATATCAATATAAATCGTAAGATACAAGCAACAAAGTTGCAGTCATAAGTGAGAGGAGATGGGTAAGAGGAATGATGAGAAGACTATTAGTAATAGTAATGCAGCCTTAGTGAATAGTTTATAAATACTTCATACTGACTATATTTTTGCAACACATTGGGTACATTTCCTTTCCAGTTTAGTAGTATGGCATTGAAATCCAGATTAGAGACATGGAATCATGAGATTTAAAGAGGTTTAATTTAAATAGATTATAGAATAATTGTTGGAAAGGACATTAAGGAGACTGCTTGATCTAACGGTTCAAATTACAACATTCTTGATAGATAGCTGTCTAATTTCTGCTCTAACACACCTGATGAGGGGTCCCACAGCTTGTTAAGCTTTGCTTAGCATAGAGGTGTTTTTTTCCAATTTTCAACAAGAGCTTGCTTTCCTGTAATTTAAGACGACGATTCATTGGACTTTGTAATTACAATACTGACCTTGGTAGTGTCAAGTCCCTATGGCCCAGCAGCTTATGTAATGATCTATCTATATATAGCAATATTTATTCCTGTTTGTTTTTACTGACGGCATTCTTGAAATGGAAGGAAAGGCTTGGCCAGTTGTGATCTTGAAATCATTTGCAAAAGCACTTGAAAAAGAACAAGGACAAAATAGTACACTATAGAGATCCGTAGGGACATGGTGGCTCAATGGTAATGACACTGAGCTTGTAAATCAGAAAAGTCGGCAGTTCGGCGGTTCGAATCCCTAGTGCCGTATAACAGAGTGAGCTCCTGTTACTTGTCCCAGATTCCGCCAACCTAGCAGTTTGAAAGCACGTAAAAAATGCAAGTTGAAAAATAGGGACCGCCTTTGGTGGGAAGGTAGGAGCACTCCGTCTGCTTTCGGTGTTTAGTTATGCCGGCCACGTGACCATGGAGACATCTTCAGACAGTGCTGGCTCTTCGGCTTTGAAACAGATATGAGCAAAGCCCCCTAGAGTCAGGAATGACTAGCACATATGTGTAACGGGAACCTTTACCTTTTTAGTGATCAGTGCAAATTCAGATTCCCATCAAGATTTTGTATACATGGGAGGGTGGGTTCCCCAACACTTTTGGAAATCAGCATGGCTGTTCAGGGAAGTATTTATTTATTTATTTATTTACCATAGTTTTTGGAGTATAAGACGCACCAGAGTATAAGACACACCAAGGTTTTGAAGAGGCAATTAAAAAAAAGTTTTTGCACCCTGCAAACCTCCCAAAAATGGCCTGTTTTTCATGAAAACGGGCCCATTTTTCCCCCAAAAAAGCATGAATAGCCCTTAGGGGGCACGTAAAGTCCTCCTGGGGGGTGGGGCCCAAAAATTGAGCAAAAAAGGCCCATTTTCATGAAAACGGGCCCGTTTTTCACCCCAAAAGGAGCATGGATAGCCTTTAGGAAGCTTATAAAGTGCTCCTAGGGGCTGGGGGGGGGTGTAAATTGAGCAATAATACAGGCTGTTTTTTACTCATTTCTGCCTTCCCCAGCCCCCAGGCGCTCTCTAAAAGCTTTCTAGAGGTTATGCACAGCCATTTTGGTGAATGGGGCTGAGTTTCAGGAGGCAAAAAATGCTGTATTCAGTGTATAAGATTTTCAGCTGCGTCTTATACTCCAAAAAATATGGTATATATTTATTTACTTACTTACTTAATTACTTACTTATTTATTTATTTAATTTATATTGCCACCTATTCGCCCATGGCGACTCAAGGCGGCTTACAGAACATAAAACCACATTTAAAACAAGAAAAACTAACAAAAAGAATCAAATAAATTAATATAGTACAATATAACAAAATCAACCCCCACCTCCAACCCCCCACCTTGACGACAGTTGATAATATGAGCCATTTAATGGCCTCCATCCCACTCTGGGTTCCCCAGGCCTGCCGGCAGAACCATATCTTTAGAACCTTCCGGAAGAGTATTAGAGTGGGGGCTGTTCTAATCTCTGAGGGGGATGATATTCCAGAGAGAGGGAGCCACTATGGAGAAGGCCCTTATTCTGTGTCCCACCAAGTGTATCTCCTTCTGGTATGGGACCCGCAGCATTCCTGCCTCCTCACTCTGATGGGTCAGGTAGATTGATCAGAAAGAGACAGTCCCTCAGATCACTTGGTCCCAAGCCATGAAGGGCTTTAAAGGTGACAAAAAGCAACTTGAATTGTACCTGGAAGCAAATCAGTAGCCAGTGTAGCTCCCAGGGGAGAGGTGATACGTGTACACATTGGGGACTGTACAAAACCATGTGGGCCGCTACATTTTGTACCAACTGGCGCTTCCAGGTGCTCTTCAAGGGCAGCCCCATGTAGAGCGTGTTGCAGTAGTCAAGACGGGAAGTGACTAGGGCATGAGTGACTGTGAGTAGGGATTGCTGGTCCAGGAAAGGGCAAAACTGTGCACAACCCGCAGTTGTGCAAAGGCCATAACCATCACTTGCTTTTTGAGCAGGTGCTGTGAATCGAGGAGAACCTCCAGATTACACACATATCTGTATAAAGTATAAATATAGGAAGAGTTTTGCCTCACTGTGAAAAGGAGCAGGTAAATATTTACTGGGTGAAAGAGCCAAAAATATTTCCCCCGTGAAATTCTTATGCAATCTTGTTTTCCCTTCCTTATTCAGAAAATTTTTACTGCTCCTTTTTGCTTAAATAATCCCAGCAGACTTCAGATAATGTTGGAAAGGGCAAATGGAGCCGATTCAAAATTCCCCCACGTGCTCATAAACATCAAAGGAAAACAAATCAACAAGAGCGCCTATTTAGGCTGTCCCCAATGGAGCCATCAGATAATCTGCTTTCAAAACATCCGCTCAGTATTGACTTATTGATTCTACTTTCAGGCTCCATAAACACCAGTGACCTTTGCCCCCTTGCACAGATCAGCCGAAAGAAGTTGTTTATAAACAGTGTAATGAGTTTGAGAAAAAAAACTATAGGCTGCCATAGCAACAACAAGTGCAACAGAAAAATGGCAGCAATCCATGCAAGATTGGGTCAAATTGAAACCATTGTATTTACTTATTTGTTGGTTTATATGTCCTGCCGTTGTTATTTTTAGAAATAATAGCCAAATATGTACAACACACTCTTTCTTCTCCTATTTTCCCCGCAACAACAACCCCATGAAGTGAGCTGGTCTGAAAAAGAGTGACTGGCCCAAGGTTGCCCAGTCTTTCATAGCTAACCCAGGACTAATTTAACAGATTTAACAGATTAACAGAGTTAGAAGGGAGCTTGTAGGTCATCTAGTCCAATGTCCTGTCTAAGCAGGAGACCCTTCACCATTTCTGACAGATGGCAATCCAATCTCTTCTTGAAAGCCTCCAGTGATGAAACTCCCACAACTTCTAAAAGCAACTTCTGTTCCACCGGTTGATTGTTCTCACTTTCAGAAAATTTCTCCTTATTTCTAGGTTGAATCTCTCCTTATTAGTTTCCATCCATTATTCTTTGTCTGGCCTCCAGGTGCTTTGGAAAATAGTTTGATCCTCCTCTCTGTGGCAGCCCCATAAATATTGGAAGACTGATATCATGTCTCCCCTGGTCCTTCTCTTCACTAGACTAGCCATGCCCAGTTCCTGTAACTGTTCTTCATATGTTTTAGTCTCCAGTTCCCTAATCATCCTGGTTGCTCTTCTCTGCACTCTTTCTAGAGTCTCAACATCCTTTTTATAGTACGGTGACCAAAACTGGATGCAGTATTCTAAGTGTGGTCTTACTAAGGCTTTATATTTTTTTTAATTTAGTTTGTCCAATATGTACGAGATAACAGGTATAAAAATGGACATGAACACAGGAAATGGGTAAGAATAAATGGGGACAGTAGGACAGGGACAGTAGGACGCTGGTGTGCTTATGCACACCCCCTTACAGACCTCTTAGGAATGGGGTGAGGTCCATGGTGGACAGTTTAAGGTTAAAGTTATGGGGGTTTGAGTGGTATTGGTATCTCACTGAACTAGACTAGTCTAGAACTCACCAGCATCTCAAGCTTTCTAACCTGGTGCCTTAATCACTTAAACCAAACTGGCTCTTGAGAGTCAATACTCTCAAGTATTATCGGACCTGGGTACTTGAGAGACCACCTCCTGCCAATTACCTCCCTGCAACCAATTAGATCCCACAGATTAGGCCTCCTCCGGGTTCCATCAGCTAGCCAATGTCGACTGTCAACCACCCGGGGGAGGGCCTTCTCTGTGGCTGCTCCGGCCCTCTGGAACGATCTCCCCGTGGAGATTCGGACCCTTACCACCCTCCAGGCTTTCCGCAAAGCCGTCAAGACCTGGCTGTTCCGGCAGGCCTGTGGCTGATGAGTTCCCAACCCCACTCGAATTGTTGTGGCTGTTGTGGTGTTTTTTAATTTGTTTTTGTGTTTTGCTTTTTGTCCTGTTTGTCTTCTTTGTATTACCCCTATTCCCTTTTAGTTTGTTAGCCCCCTGAGTCCCCCTGGGAATAGGGCGGCATACAAGTTTAATAAACTAACTAACTAACTTACTTACTTACTTACTAACTAACTAACTAACTAACTAACTCTAATGCCAGGTTCCTTAAAGTGGACAATATCAACTCCTGAGGGACTACCCATTGCTCTTGTTATTTATAGTACTATTAGCTAGAATAGTATTTATTAAATTATTTCCATGTAAATAAATAGGGAGGGGACTGTTGATAAGCAATTTGAAACTTCATGAAGGGGTCGATAAGCTGAAAAGTTTTGTGAACACTGCTCTAGTGTTAGGCAGAGAAGAAGAATCACATCTACATGCATAGAGAAAGACAGAGATGACCTTAAATAAAATATGCAGTGACCATTAATAAAATATGAACGTAGCCTGAGGACACAAGAAAGTGTGGAAAAACAAACTAAACATTGCCCCTCCTTGACTTATGTGGGTAGAAGAGGAAGGAAAGCTGTAAACACTAACATGCTTTCAAGTATGTTTGTGATGCTTTCAAGTCAACTGTGACTTCTTGCAACTTCCTGGAGAGGTTCCTGTTGTTTTCTTGGTAAGATTGTCGGAGATGGTTTGCCATTTCCTTTTTTTCTAGGACTAAAAGTGCCTGACTCACAATCACTCAGCAGCTTATGGAAGAACTAGAACTCATAGTTTTACTTTCTAGCCTGGTATCTTAAACCGCTATGCCTAACTGCCTCTGTCATCCATCCATTATCTATCTATCTATCTATCTATCTATCTATCTATCTATCTATCTATCATCTATCTATCTATCTATCTATCTATCTATCTATCTATCTATCTATCTATCATCTATCTATCTATCTATCTATCTATCTATCTATCTATCTATCATCTATCTATCTATCTATCTATCTATCTATCTATCATCTATCTATCTATCTATCTATCTATCTATCTATCTATCTATCATCTATCTATCTATCTATCTATCTGACTGTGTTTGTGTGTGTGTGTGTGTGTGTGTGTGTGTGTTTTCCAACATAAGTCTGGAATGCCTCCAGCAATTTCAAATAAACTTGGTACACATGACTTATTCTTTGCAAAAAAAAATGTGGGGGTAAGATACCCCTAATACCCCTCAGGATATGTGTTCTGTTAAGATGCAGCCTGTTAAAAATGGCTTCTACTGTACAGCACAGTGGAGTTGCCATGGTAATGGCTTCATAGTACTCTGCAGGGGTGCTTTCCTGTTTTCCCAAACTAAGCTACAGTTTTACTTCTCTCTGCATATTTTCTCCATGGTCAGCTCTGTATTCCTTTACAGCACATGAGCTCAACCCCTCCATTATCTTTCTTCTTAGAAAATACAATATTGTACATATGCTGATCATAGTAAAAGGGAAGTGTATAGAATTAGTGAACCTTGCACTAATATAAGTATACCTAGAGGATTAGATAAAGAACTACTAATCATAAATAAATAATGATGGTTCCTTTCCTGCTGAATTCCAGATCAAGTTCAGCCGCATTTCTGTTCACTCTGTTGGAAGTTATCCTATTTTTATTATGAATAGGAATATATTCAATCTGGAGCAATCATTTAGCAATGCACTGTATAAAAGTAGCAATAAAACAGATCTAAAAACTTTTTTTTAAAGGCTTAAAAAGCCTGGAAAAGCAATTGATTGTCCCTCTGACCTTCTGACATAAGTAAGATGTGGACAGAAAATACTAAACAATAAGTTGATAAGATACATTTTAAATAAGCCTCTGATGGGATAGAATTTTAATCAATCAGAATAGAGCTGGAAGGGATCTTAGAAATCTTCTACACCAATGTCCTGATCAAGCAGGAGACTGTATACAATTTCAGACAAGCAGCTGTCCATTCTCTTCTTAAAGACCTCCAGTGATGAAGCACCCACATCTTCTAAGGCAAGCTGTTCCACTGGTTAATTGTTCTCACTGTTAGAAAATTTCTTCTTAGTTCTAGGCAGCTTCTATCCTTATTTCTGTCCATTGTTTTTTGTCTTGCATTCTGGTGCTTTGGAAAATAAGTTGACCCCACTCATCTTTGTGGCTGCCCCTCAAACACTGGAGTACTGCTATTGTGCTGTTCCGACTTAGGCTTCCCCAGCAGCACAAAGCCTAGTCATTGTCACGATAAACCCCTTTTATTTAATTTACAGTGAATTCCTCTTCACTTCCGGCCCACGGTCTTTTAAGATAGTTCACAATTACCAGCCTTTATCAGGCTTGGAGAGTGGCCAGATCAATAACTCTTAGACTCTGCAATACTTGGCAAGAATGCAGGAAGGAACTAATTGTCTCCTGCAAACACCCCTCCCCTTTCGCTCCTCTTTTATTCCAAATGGGAGGGGCCATTCACCATCCACCTTTGGCCTTAATCTCAAGTCGACCTTTGTTTCTTAGTTGTTCCCTTCGCTTGGCAATTCTGCACATGTGCACACACGGAACAGACTCCAGCTGTTAATCTGCCTCACTGATCTCCCACTCCAAAGGCAGCTGATAACTATCAGACAGCCTTGGCCCCCTCTCTGCCTCCAACGCAGAGCACTCGTCAGAGCCTTCCCCAGACTCCAGGACTGACCCATGTTCCTTCCCAACCTCCTCACTGTCTGACTCTGCTGCGAACTCCACAGACCCAATTCCTGCAGCTATTCTTCATATGTTTTAGTCTCCAGGCCCTTAATCATCTTAGTCGCTATTCTCTGCATAAATAATGTATTTAGATGTATATATTCTCTGCATGCATACATCTTTTCATACATAAGACACCAGTACTGAAGAGGTTCTCCTGTGAACCCTTACCTTGCTAAATCTCCATGGCTCATCAACCCCTCTTTCCATTTGGCTCAGAAATGGATTGGAAACCAATGCAGATAGCGAAGTTCTGGCATTAGGTGACCATATCAGCCTATCCCAGTTAGTAGTCTGGCTACCCTGTTTTGAATTAATTGAATTAAATGGAGTCTCTGCACTATTTCCAAATGCAATTGTTCCAAAGCAATCATTATCTAGGGAGAATTATCAACGGCTTCAAAAAGAAGGAAAATGTATCACTCCGTCTTTAACAGGGAAGCCTCTCTCAATATTTTTTTTTATCACAGAGCTGGGGGAAGAAAGACAAAAGAGACAGGGCAAATATAGATTTAATAGATTTAATAGATTTTAGATTTAATAGATTTTAATAGCATTTATAGGCCGCCCTTTTCCCTGAGGGGACTCAGGGCGGCTTACAATAATAAAGGAAGGGGAGTGAAGACAAAACATAAAAAGAAATGTGCAATAACTGAAAAATACTAAAAACACAACATTCTCTCAGCATTCGGGAGGGGCGGAAGAGTTTATCCCCAGGCCTGACGGGCTAGCCAGATCTTGAGGGCTGTACGGAAGGCCTGGACTGTGGTCAGGGTACGAATCTCCACGGGGAGATTGTTCCATAGCGTCGGAGCAGCAACTGAGAAGGCTCTCCTCCGGGTAGTCGCCAGTCGGCACTGACTGGCGGATGGAATACGGAGGAGGCCCGCTCTATGCGATCTGATGGGACGCAGGGAGGTTATTGGCAGAAGGCGGTCTCTCAAATAGTCAGATCCACTACCATGGAATATTTGCTTAGATAGGATGCAATATTTGCTTAGATAGGATGCAAAGGTCCACTGGGCAGCCATTTTTTTCTTTCTTTGAGTCTGTTGATTTTGTCTCTTTTCCTAGCAACTGGCTCTCAGAGATTGCTTCCATATGTATGTACATACGTAGATGGAAGCAATCTTAGAGAGCTAGTTTGATGTAGTGGTTAAGCCATCAGGGTAGAAATGTGATGACAAACCTGTGATGACATGTGCCACAGCGTCCTCTCTATGGCCATGCAAGCTGTGACGCTAGTTCAGCTACACCACTCATGTACGTGCGCCTCCCACCGGTCAGCTGGTTGTTGGGTCTCTGGTGCACATGTGGGGGGAGGGACACATGCCTTATACAAGGGAAACATGTGCATGCATGGGGGCGCAGCATGAAGAGGTGCCCGTGCATGCAGGAGGTGCATGCACGGGGGTTGCATGCGCATTGAATTTTGGAGATTGAGGCGTGAACCCGAAATACATACATATACATACATACATACATACATACATACATACATACATACATACATACATACATATGATAGATAGACAGACAGACAGACAGACAGATAGATCCCTATCTATCTATCTATCTATCTATCTATCTATCTATCTATCTAGCTAGCTAGCTAGCTAGCTAGCTAGCTAGCTAGCTATTTCCATATATATATCAGACATTAGACAACCAACAAATATCAATAATAATTTCTAAAAATGTGCTTGAGTGAGGCTCAATTCCTGGCAGTCCATACAATTTACCCAGCAATACTTTGGAAGGAATGGTTTTCCATTGGGCAAAGAGACAGTGACTGGCCCAAAGTCACATATAGGTACATGTATATGTATACACACACACACGCATGCACACACACATATACATATATACATATGCGTACGTGTGCGCGCGCATGTGTGCGTGCACACACACACACATGCACGCACACACGCGCACACACACACATATATGTGTGTCCTGTTGGGGCGTGCCTCTCTGTCTGAGTGTGCTTCCCAACTATAGTTAATGATTGATTACCTGATTTTGCCTAGTATGTGTATGTATATATTCCTTGTAGATAAACCACTGTTGGAAAGACAAACCTCTGTTTACTATTTTGTACAGATTTTGCTCCTGGGTTGTCTTAAAAATAGTCACACTGTGTGGACTCCGACAAAATACTAATTGGGAACATAAGGAGATGAGCTAACTATAGACTTTAATTTCCTAAGACATTTCAAAACTGTTCTGCAGTTTTTAATCCAATACTTTCTTGATTTTTGTCAGCCAAAGAAGCTTACAAACCAGGTTTCCTGTTGAACACATGGCAGCAACTCTTTCCCATAAGCTCCTCTTCTCCTCCTCTCTCCCCCTCCCCATTTTATTTTAAATACAGTTTGTCAATTTGTAAGGTTTGGGGGAGAAAAACCAGAGTGTCTCAGATGCTGAATTCATAAAATAATAATGCAAGTCACAAAGAAAGAAGCCCCAATGTGCAAAGTGTCTGGAGTAATGTGTACACACACATGTCTCAGATTAATAATTCAGACAGCCATGTGGCTATTTGCTTTCCAGAGATAGTGTTCTATGTCAAGTGACAAGTCTAAAGGAAGTGGATTAAAAAGAAAACTGTCAGAGTTTGTTGCAAAAATCTAATCCAGAAAGCACACACAGATAACTGATTCAGCAGGATTTATTAACTTCTTTATATACATAATAACATGTGAATAAATGTACAATACCCACAGCAGATTCTTCCAACATGGTAGAGAGGAGAGATTGGTTTCCAGTTTCAATTCAGAGAGCAGACTAGATTAGTTCTCTTGCACAGACTCAGAGCTACATAGATAAGCCATGCCCAGGCTCCAAGCCATTTGGCATGGCTCTTAGTCACCAAATAATTCCCATTGGCTGACCCAGTTGCCCTGCCTATACATTGGCTGACCTTGTTACCATGTCCTATTCCAGCCAGGCCTCTGTGGCTGACCTGTTTCTATGTCCTATTCCAGTTCATGAATATTCTGACAAACACCAACATATGCCTGCATGTACCTAGTCTCAAATGTACCGAACGTTTTAAAAGGTGCTTTTTTAAAAACAAAAAACCTGAATAAAAATACTCAGATGATCAATTATTATGTGCGCCATTGAAATTGCTGCTTGTGAACAAGACTACTTACTACTTACTAAGGAGTTGGAGAGATACTGGGGGGAAATGTGCAATTTTTCTTTCCAAGCAATTGGAAAAAAACAGTATATCATAAACCCAGAGATTTATTTTATTTTCCTTTCTTTTTTATGGACAGGTGAAAACTAAGATAAACTGCTGGCAATATAGAAGTAGTAGTAATAGTAGCTTTTCACTGATTAATCCAAAGACCAAATCTGACTTAAACTACAATGTTACCTCTAAAGACTAAAAAGAATACATTTGAGTATGCCTATTTTGTCAGATTAGCATATGCTTAAGGCAATTCATCACCCTTGCAGGTCACCTCCATCTGCCCTAAAAAATGATTGGACAGCCTGAGCTATAAACGTGAAAGTATTGTTAACTATATTTACATTTATCCTGTAAGGAAATGTAAGGAAATAATCATCTTGCTGGCCGGGGAATTCTGCAGTTGAAGTCCATACACCTTTAACCTGCTGACTTTGGGAAACATTGGTCAACTATTAGGTTCCTGGTGAGCTATTCTAACTAGTTGTGAGTCTAAATGACCTGCAATCAGTCATTTAGTGACTGGGTTTTTTTTAGGGGGGGTGGAGGGTAGTTCTTTGACCTTGCTTTGCTTTACCAGCCTTCAAAATATAATCCAATTTGAAGGTGTGGTGGAATGATAGAGCAATTTGGAAGCTAAGAGTCAGCACAGGTAGAACATCATAACACTAACTATGCAGAAGCTGCACTGGTTATTCGAAGATGTCTTGGTCTAATTCAATATATTATCACTTACTAAGTCCTTTATAGCTTGTATCTTCACTACCTTTGGGACTGTCTGACCCAAACAGGGACTTTGGTCTATTTTTTATGGACTGGAAAGATAGACTGACAAACACTTTCCTGGATGAAGTCAAGTGTGACCAAGCTATGAAATGGACCTTCTTTTTTTTTAATCGTAAATGTGTTTTTATTTTCCATTTTCATTTTCGTACAGTCACATATACACTGTGCACAACCGGGGCCATATAACATTAAACAAACACAGCCATTCCTCTTGTCAACAATACCCCCCAAAATAGAAACCCAATATACCTCTTCGACCCTTCATACACCCTTTCTTTCACCCTCCAACTTTCCATCTTCCCTCCATCATTCCCCTCTACCCTACTTCCCCTCCCCCTCTACCCTACTTCCCCTCCCCCTCTACCACTCCTCTCTCCCGGTACACTCCCTCCCTTCCTTCTCACCCTCCCTCCAATCCTCTCTCCCACCCTCTCTACCCCGCTTTCTTCTATCCCTCTACTCCTCCCTTCGGTGTATTTCTACTATCTATTAATATATTCAGCTTGTCCTATTTTTACACTGGAATTAAAGAGCAGTATACAAGTGCAATCGCGTTACTTTAAAATCTGACACATACTATATATCCCCCCTCACACCCCACCTCCCTTCCCCCCTTCTTAATAGCAGCACCCTTTGGACTAGCTTGACTGACAAAAAGCTTATTTATGTCTCATTTATTTTGGCCATGCCATGCAGGGGAATTTACTGGAGAAAGCAATTATGTTTGGAAGAATTAAGGGTAAAAGGAAACCAGGCCCCCAAGGAACCTAATGGCTGGACACCACAACACAGACACCAGCCGCAGCATAGAATAACTCAAAGAAATAGTGCAAGATTGGAAGATGTGGAGAGAACTGACCCACAGAATCAACCAAGAGGTGATGATGTTCATCCATCGTGTTTGAAGAAAACGTTGACATCTATCAGGTTGTGGAGCTCTCAACAGTGTATCCGCAAGTGGCTTGTAAGGCCTATATGGAGCATGAAATGTTCGGCCACATATCGGGCAGACCTGTGTGATAAAAAGCCAGAGCAGCATTTGTAGCTCTGGATGTGCAGAGTGCTTGCTTCTCTTGTGCTATGGTTGTTCTTCTGTCTTCAAATGTACGGCAGCCTTGGTGGATCAACAGATGCCATGTTGATCGATCTTGTGCTAGGGTTTACCAGGGGGTATCCAGGAACTTGAAGGAGCTTTCAATGTATCTTTGCATTGCTTCCTTTGTCCCCCATGCAATCGCTTTCCTTCAGACAGCTCACCCTAGAGGAGCTGTTTGGGAATGCGGTGGTCTGGTATCCTTGGCCTGCCCAGCGTGTCTGGTCTTTCACCAGCAGGGTGTGAACTTATAGCAGGCCTGCTCTGGAGAGGACTTCTGTGTCTGGCACCATGTCTTGTCACCACATCCTCAGACATCTGCAGAGGCAGGTCATGTGGAAGTGGTTCAATTGCCTAGTGTGCCTCCTGTATACAGTCGAAGTGTCACTGGCATACATCAGGGAAGTTAGCACTACTGCTCGGGCAACTTTGAGCTTTGTTGCAAGGCTTATTCCATGGCGGTCCCAGATAGACATGACTGAATGGATAACATCATCATCATCACCTGTCAACATGAAGATCTCTTGAGATTTTGGTAATGTTGTCTGAGATGTCAAGATATTTAAGCATTCTCACCAAAATCCTACAAGATCCTGGGTAAAACTGCCAACATCCCCACAACTGAAACTGTTCTAGCTGGGAGAACTTGGGTGGAGGGAAAAGGACTGAGGCGAGCCAGGTCTCTCAATGCTAACAGTTTATTGCTAACAGGTTGCCAACACGGCACTTCACTGTGTGCGCATCTCAGCTAATGGCAACATCTGAGACCCTGCTTGACAGCCCTTTATATATGCCAGCTGTCAAGCAGGTAACCAATCAGAACTGAGTATGGTGCCCCCTAGTGGAGCCAGGGAACTGCCATACACAACAGAAACATTCTAAAGTTTAGGCAACTGGAATCTTTTAAGAACCTGAAATATGATCCAAACGAAAAACACAATATTGCGAATAATGTGGTCTTTATAGAATGATACTATAAAGAAACAGTTTAAAGATAAAGATAAAGCCCCCCCCTTGCACATATGTGCTAGTCATTCCTGACTCTAGGGGGTGGTTCTCATCTCGATTTCAAAGCCAAAGAGCCAGAGCTGATTGAAGACATCTCCATGGTCATGTGGCCGGCATGACTAAATGCCGAAGGCACACGGAATGCTGTTACCTTCCCACCAAAGGTGGTCCCTATTTTTCTACTTGCATTTTTAATGTGCTTTCGAACTGCTAGGTTGGCAGAAGCTGGGACAAGTAATGGGAGCTCACCCCATTACATGGCACTAGGGATTCAAACTGCCGAACTGCCGACCTTTCGATCGACAAACTCAGCATCTTAGCCACTGAGCCACTGCATCCCTAAAGAAACAGTTACTATCCTAATATTTCTTTCTTTCTTCAAGATGTGTTGTTGGCTTTGTGATAGAGCATTTGATTGGTAGTATGAATAGGACAACTCTTAGATATCATGACATTTCCATTAAAGGATGTGCCTGGCCCACAAATAATAATATTCCCCCAAATCTTATTTGCTTTCTGTCTGCTTTGAAAGTCCTCCAGGTTTTTTACTTAAAAAAATAAATAACCCAAAGATATATTCATCAGATAGGAGGGGGTACTGTAGCTGGGGATTGCACTTATTTTTTTCTTAAACATTCCAGTTGGCCAAGGGATTTCTGACAGCTTTGTTTAAATTTTAAAACACCCTCTGCTCTCGGAGCAGAGTAATAAATTGTGCCTGTTCACTAACAAAACAGATTCCTCATCCCTTTTACAGTTCTCCCCCAGGTCCATCAACTATGCTCCAGAGAGATTTGATGGGATCTTTCCAAGCAAATTGAGAGGAGGGTGGAATTAAGTGCACTGCATGGGTAAGTCCCTTTGCACGAATAAAATGCCTGCCTTTTAAAGTAGATGTCTTTATGGGAAGAATTCCTGATTCTGCTTTAAATTGTATATTTCAAGCATGTCTTTTTTCACCCTCCTGATAAAGGCCCGGATAACATAATTCTTGGAGGCCAGATTCAATTGGCATATCCAAATAATAAAAAAGGTATCAGATTCAGCTACCAGCTTGTAGAATCTCAAGAGAGATTGGATGAAGCTAAAAAAGAAAATATAAGCTGGGTAATATTTGTGTTTAAACTCTTGCCTTTATAACCAGGTCAGGGAATCATATTCTCTCAACTTGAAAGCTTTGAGGCAATTATTCTTATGTAAACTTAATTGTCAACATCCTATTTAAACATAAGGCCCCTGTGAGTGGTTGTTTAAATCTAAATCGTCCCTTTGATTCTCACAGCCGGAAAAGATAAACAGTCATTTCTGAGAATCATGTCAAACAATTTGATAAAAGGCCGCACAAAACAGGAAATTTCGACTTTAGGGATTCTGTGAGAGATTGATACCAAAGTAGAATCATAAAGTTGGAAGGGATCTAAGAGATCACCAAGTTTTCCCCCCTCCCCCAATCAACTTCACTACATCATCTCAAACAGATCACTATCCATTGAAAGCCTCCAATGAAGGGGAAATAACAAGGGGTGGGCTTCAAAAATTTCAGCAATGGGTTCTCTGCCCAGTTGCTGGGTGGGCGTGGCCATAACCCAGTCAGCCTCTTGCAACACAGCGGGGAGGGGAGTTTTTGCGTTCCCCAGGCTCCAGAGACTTTCCTCGAGCCTCTGGAAGGGCAAAAACTGCCTTCCCCGGGCTCCAGAGGACAGAAACGGGCCATTTCCGGCCTTCTGGAACTTCTGGGAGGCCCGTTTTCCTCTCCCCAAGCCTCCACAGAGACTCTGCATTTACCTCACAACTCAAATTAACTATGTGGAGACTCCTGGGAGGGAAGGGGCAGGAGGGGTGGGGCCAGCCAGGGGTGGGATTTGGAGATTCTCCAAATCAGCCATAACATTAGCTAGGGGTTCTCCCAAACCCAGGCAAACTCGTAGCAGCTTCTCCCCTGGAAATAATTTCTAACAGTATGTGGGGATGACCTTGGCAGACAAGGAAGTACTGCAGCCAGGCAGCAGTTGAATAAGAGGCAGCGAATTTGTAACAAGAATGTGGGTCCAGCAAACATCTCAGAAGAGACCCTCCCTAGTTTCTTTGGCTGTAAAGGTGACAGGGGTGAAATGTATCTTCAGATTTGCAAAAAGTCCATTGACGTAATTGTCAGGCCTACAGCCATATTTCCTTGTGGATCTCAGACCTGCCACACTTTCTATTATTCTACTATCCATTTTTCTTTTGTGGGAAAATGGGGGGGGGGATTGTATGGAGTTGGATGATATGTAGCCAAAACAAAATTCTTCCTAGAAATCCAAGGTCATCCTTTGTCTCTGCACCTCTGCACCTGACCGGAACTGGAAGCTACAGCATGGCAGTGGAAGAATGGACCATGTGATGGACTTGTGGGTGTAGGGGCAGGATCTTGAACTTTCAACTGCATGAGAAAACTGGGAAGCTTTCAGATTCAGGTTTTCCCAGGTGTGCCAACATGGCTCTCTTAATAAATTGGAACTTTGAGCAATACTTTGCCTTTTGGATGCTATTTGGAACCCTGACAGTAATCTTACAATAAAGTAGAATTAATTCAGCTGGGTATGGTGTAAACTACCTTGCAAGGCTCACTGAACCATTCCATATGATAACCTGCTCTACTGATTGACAGCTCTTCCTGCCAAGAGGTATTCCATAATGTCCTATCTCTACCTACATCCTTGAAATTTCCTCCCATTGCTTCTAATCTTACCCTATAGAGCAAGCAAGAATAAGTCTGAATCCTCTACAACTGATAACCATTTAGATATTTGAAAACAGCTATCATGTCCCCCTGTCAACCCTGTCTTTTACTAAATATACCTAGATAACTGGCAACCTCAAAGGACTTGGTTTCATACCCTTTCACTAACTTCTCTGAACTTTTTACAGTTTATCAATGTCTTTTTAAAAGTGTGGTGTGCAGAACTGAGTACAATAATCCAATGAGATCTGACCAAGGCCCAGTAGCATGTAAAATTATTTCTCGTGATCTGGACTCTATGCTCCTATTGATGTTGGTCAAGGTGTTGTTGAGCCAACGACGGTTCACTTCTCATCCAAGAAGTTTGTTCAGCTCTTACAGGAGAGTGGGGAATGGAAGGATTTATATTCCTTGCAGACCAGCTGAAATGAATATAAATCCTTCCATTTCCCACATCCTGTCAGAGCAGAAGAAGTTTCTTGGATGAAACATCTTCAAACAAAGAAGAAAGTCCAGTTGCCTCCTGAAAAAGAACCTTTGGGACAACCATGATTTGGATGACTGAGAATTTCTACAGACTTTTAGCTATACAATTTGAGATGAACCCCCTTTGAAAGATGTGGGAATAGGAATGGACTCCCAGAGGAAAAATTGCAGACTACAGGAACCAGGAGCACTTATTCAGGTGCCCCTGAGGACAGAGATAAACCTCCAAGTGTTTCAACCACCCTCCAAAAGGATTCAAATGACCAGCTGTCTGCAAGGAATATAAATCCTTCTATTCCCCACCACCCAATCAGAACTGAAGAAGCTTCTTGGATGAGAAGAGAAACGTCTTCAAAAGAAAAAACAAGAACATCCAGTTGCCTCCTGAAAAAGCACCTTTGGGACAACCATAACTTGGATGACTGAGAATCTGCACAGACAGGATGTTATTGGAATTCTTTGCGGTTGCATTACACTGTTGGAAGATGTTCAACTTGTGACCACCACAAGGCCTTGTTACATGTGCTTCTCTTGAGATTTTCCTTCTATTATTCATATTCTTTCCTTTTTTATACCTAGATGCATGACTTTTCATTTCTCCTTCTTAAATTTCATTCTATTTGTTCCTACCTACTTTTCTAGTCTATTTTTTAAAAAATGTCGTTCTTCCCAAGTATTACTTACTTCTCCTAACTTTGTATTGCCTGCAAATTGGGTGTTTCCTCAACTCCCTTTTCCATATCTATCTATCTATCTATCTATCTATCTATCTATCTATCTATCTATCTATCTATCTATCTATCTATCATCTATCTATCTATCTGTCTGTCTGTCTGTCTGTCTCTCTCTCTCTCTCTGTGTGTGTGTGTGTGTATGTATTCCAGCATAAGTCTGGAACGCCTCGAGCAATTTTAATCAAACTTGGTACACAGATGACTTACCCTCTGGAAAAAAAGAATATTGTGGGGGTAATGTCCCTTGTGAGGGGAGGGTGTTCTGTTAAGATGCAGCCTGTTGTGCCTTTAAATGTCTTCTACTGTACTGCCGTAAAATGGCTTCTACTGTGCAGCGCAGTGGAGTTGCCATGGTAATGGCTTCGCAGTACTCTCCTCTGGTAAGGGAGAAAATCCAACATTAGAAATTACGTTTGGACCAGACATTTTCCCTCTATAAATAAATACCTGGGCAATGCCAGGTAATCAGCTGGTTGTTTATAAAAATGTTGAACAGCACCTAAGCTAGGACAAAGCCCACTGAAAATGTCTTTCCATGTAGAATTGGCTTGTCAAACCCATATTTGACCATTTTGTTAATAAGCATGCTTTTGTGAGAGACCTTATCAAAAGCCTTGCAAAAGTCAAGATATATTCTATCCATGGCATTTCCTTAATCAACAGTCTAGTAACTCTGTCATAAAAGGAGTTCAAGTTAGTCTGGCATAGTTTGGCATAAATCCATGCTGGCTCCTGTTAATTAGTGAATTCATTCTCTTGACTAACTATACTATTTAATGCACTCATTATGCTACATAAAGGGCTATTATATTATGCTTGTCAGCACTCCTTTTATACACTATATGGCTTAGTATTCAATGCTACAGTATGTATGATTATATGACTATGAATTCTTGCCATTATTTTGGGGGCTTCTTTTTTGCAATCAATATACATTTGTTATCATATGCCACTTTCTTCACCATATCTATTTCTATGAAAGTATACTTTGGCACTCTTAATCTATGAAAGCACTGATGAACACAAGGACTGGAAATAGCAACAATAACAAGTCATGAATTACTTTCCATACATTATATGAATAAAGCCATCTTGAATATAGAACATAGAGTTGGGAAGCATCCAGCCTGGTAGGGAGGAGGAATCAAGTGCAGAGCTAGTCTAGAATAATTGCACAATTGTAAAATGGACTGCCCTCCCTGAATTCCTTGGAGCCTTATCTAATTGTTCTCAAGGGAAAGCTGCCAGACTGGAGAGATTCCTGCATTATAGGCAGAACCAGAGGTGGGTTCCTACCAGTTCACACCTATTCGGTAGAGCTGGTTCATCAAATCTACCGAACCGGTTAGAAGAGGTTCCACCAGTGGACCTGGAAAGCAGGCCACACCTACAGAAGAGGTTCCCAAATTTTTTGAAACCCACCACTGGTCCTTGGATATGATTATTCTACACTATCATGCTCATATTTATAAAACTCAGTGCCTCTGTGAAAGGTAAGGATGACTACTGCATTTGTGGTGCAATCAGAACATTGCGTGTGTTGAAGTTGTTTTAACGCAAACCAAAGATGCCTTTTAAAAAACAAGTGTGCATCATATTCTTATGCATGCCAGTGCTGTGTGTGAGGTAATTTAAGGTGGTTCTGACAAGTGTCGTCGGCATCTTCATATCCGGTCACATGGGCGGCAAGCCACTCCCATCCAGTCACATGGGTGGCAAGCCACTCCCACAAAGGAGGCCACACCCACAGAGTAGGTTCAAACAATTTTTGAAACCCACATTGGGCAGAACATAATAAAGTTGAAGTTGAACTAGCTTGAACTCTGCACATGTAGATCTGGTTGATTGCGTATGACACAGACTCACTCACAACTTTCCCTTATTAACTATACACAGAAGGTAAAAGCAAGTAGTATAAGCTTCCTATGCAATTCATAATGAAATAATGATGAATTTCTAACGAGAACTGTAGATATGAGGAACATTGCCTGCTAAAATAGAGGTGCCTTTGAACATTCCTATTATCTGGTCTAAAAGGGTAACTTTTTGTTCTGGTTTCTGAAAGCATATAAGTAACAAATTATTATTACATTATAAGCCTAACCCGTGAAGCTGGATTTCATAAGTCAAATGTTTCTGGTGTCTGAAGTCATTTGTACCGCCTACGACCTTACCCTTTTGACTAGAATGACTAAATGCCAAATGTCTTCCCTTAAAAGCATATGATTTTCACAGCTTCCCCCATAGGCCTCCCCCAAAGGTCATATCCTAACAGATAATAGCTTATTACTGGCCACAGAACAATGCACATGTGGCTATCCACGATATCTCTTTCCATTAATTACAGAACTATAGTGCTGTAGTAAATTTTATCAGCTTTTTCATCCAAATCCTTCTCAAGGTAGGTTATAGTGTACAGAATTATTTCAATATTGCATACAGGTACTCCTCAATTTGGTTCGTTTCTAGTATACAGCAAGCAATTCGGATTCCTTAGCTAAACCCAGGTTTGTTGGAAATAATCATGTTTGGGGTTTTTTGTTTATCCATGTCAATAAAAGACTGTTATAAAAAGGGGTTGTTTTTTTCATGAGTAAGTGTCTTATCATTACTTGCAAAGGCTGGATCAGAACCCTCAGCAGTTTACAGTGTCAATATATTGCCCTCAACAATCTGGATTCATATTTTACCAATCTTGGAAGGATGGAAGGCTGAGTCAACCTTGAGCCAGGCAGGATCGAACCTCTGGCAGTTGGCAGAGTTAGCCTACAATACTGTAACCATTGTAACCATTGCATCATCACTCTTCCACTTGGTGATGGAAGCTCCCAACTATGGTCCTAAATTGAGAAATATCTGAAAACATGCATAGCAGGTGCCCATTTTTTGATGGTTCAATGTATGCTTTTGCCTTATATGGTTAAACAATACTTTTGTGCTCATATCATCACATTTTGATTCCCTTTGATGTCTCAAGAGTGTCCATATATTCCATATATTCTTATGATGGCTCCATCTTATGGATTATAATTAGATATTTTCTTTTTACAGAAGCATATTTCAGAAACCATGTCAATGAAAACTCCTTCTTCATTATATGGGACAGCAGAATGAAAATCCTTATTTTCTTCTTGACTATCCTGGCTGAGTGCCTGATAATTGCAGGTGAAATCTTTTGGTTACTCCAGTGATACAATAATCTCAGCCTCCAGACAGGGGGGGGGGGGGGAGGGAAGCTTACGAAGCCTGATTGCTCATCTCAGTGGAAAGAAGAATTAGTCTGAAGGCTAAGGAAAAGCACAGCCTGTCAACAACCTGACAGAGGCACTGAAGCAAAAACCATACAAGCAAGGCAGATAATGGGCCTATTGCCAAGGCACACAAAACCCATAAGGGCAAAAGCCATTTATTAAACCTTGATAGTCTTGATAGTTTAGCTGAATGGAAATTACATCATGAAAAGATTCAAGAGCAGCTCTGACCAAACTTAGGTTACAAAAAAGACTCTGTAGGGCCCAGAGGCCTCTTTTGACCAACATTTTCTCTTTCATCTTTACTTTTTTTTTTAATACTTAATGCTTATTTTCTCAAAGCATAGTTGATTCACAACTAAGTACAGGAAAGACGTGGCCTGTAGATAGGTATGGCTTCCCAAGTGTCTTTTTGTCTAATGATCTGGGCTCCTAGTAGAAGTATAATCATGCTGGAAAAAAGGCTGAATGAGATACAAGTAACTTATTAACTCACACATTAGTGGATCTTTGGTTGTGATGTGTCAGCCCAATCAAAATTCTGAATGCAGACAGAACTACAAATTTGGGGCATGTAATGATGTATAACTATATAAATATAATGATGAAAATACCTGGGAATCATAACCAGGTCTGCAACATGGCCAAAAATAGGTTGAGGGAGGGTTAAAAACATAATTACTATATATGTATACTTTTTTTCCTTTCAAAAAGAAGGAGGAGGATATATGTTAAAATTAAAGATTATATTGAAATGGAATTATAAATACCATCAGCATAAAATGGAGCTCACTCAGAGTAAATAAGTAAATAAGATGAAGAGTGCAGAGTAGAGGGGAGAGGTAAGGGAGGAAGTGAGGGATAGGAGAGAGGGCAAGGGAGGGGAAGAGGAGGAGAGAAGAAGGGGAAGTAGAGAAGAGAAGGATGACAGAGGGAAGAAAGGAGGTAGGGAGGAGAAGAAAGGGAGAAGAAAGTGATGGTATAAATATGGTGTATGGAGAGTAGAAGTGCCAATAATCATTTTTGGGGATTGATGGTAAGACAAATTGATGTAAACATTTAGTAATACAATATAATGTTGGTTATGTAACAGTATGCATGTGGTTATTTATGAAAATGAAAAAAATAAAAAACTTTTAATTGTCAACATTCTGAATGAAAACTTACTACAAGTGTGTTGACACAACATCTGGGATGGGAAACAAACAGCACAAACATGATGAGGAGGAGGAGGCGGCGGAGGAGGATTATTAATCAAATCCATCAAATTGTTTTTGATTCCTATGATTCCTGAATGAGATTGAATCTTCATACTGTCTGTGCTGTTCACAACCACCTATAAAAATAATGACTACCCTACCTTTCTGATTATGGACCATCAATCATTGTTGACTCTTGGTGATAACATGATGATCTGTTCCTAATAAGATCCCTCAGTGATGAACTAATCACCATTGTAACTGACTCCATTCACCTTGCTACTGGTCATCCTTTTTTCTTTCCTTCACCTTTGCAAGCAATAAGACCCTTTTCTAGAAAGCTAGACGTTTGCATAATGTGTCCAAAGTAGGATCATTTGAGCCTGATCATTGTGCCTTAAGTGAAAACTCTGAGTTGATTTGCTCAATGATCCATTTCTTTAATCCATTTGTTTGAAAGCTGCAATACGCTTTCTATCCTACTTCTTCATACGCCAACTTTTCTTTCCATAGATTGACACAAATAAATACCATGGCTTGCATGATTCTTATCTTTGTAGGCATAGACATATCTGCTGAGCCCAAGGGTGAGGTTAAATGCATTGTTTGGAGTCTCTACATTTCTTAGGTAAGAGACCTACCATATTTTTCAGAGTAGAAGACGTACCAGAGTATAAGACGCACCAAGATTTTGAAGAGGTAAATTTTTTTAAAAAAGGTTTTGCACTCTGCAGACCTTCCAAGGCCTCTGTGTGCCTCATTTTTTGTGAAAAACAGGGCCTTCAGAGAGTTTGAGAGGCCTGCAAAGTGCTCCTTGGGGCTGTGGGGGTGGAATGGCCTTTTTTCACTCATTTTTGCCCTCCCTAGCCCCCAGGAGCACTTTGCAGCCTCCCAAACCCTCTGCACATCCATTTTGGTGAAGGGGTGGGGTTTTGGGAGGCCAAAAATGCTGTATAAGACGCACCCAGAATTTCACCCTCTTTTTGGGGAGAAAAAGTTGCGTCTTATACTCCAAAAATATGGTAAGTCCAGACTCTCTTGAACTCTCTTAACTCTGACCCATTAGTAGATCAGATTCTTATGAATAGGCAGCATGGGAAAAACTCATAGTGCCTTTAGAGATCTATGCTGACTCCTAATTTCTTGTATCTGACAATATCAAAGCATTCCGATATCTTTTCCATGGCTGTGCTAGTTTTGCTGTTTTGCTGGTTCTTCTAGCTACTCTGCATTTGCACAAAGAGTTCTGGGTTAACCAACACAACAAGGATCATCAAATCACTTCTTTCTTTTCTTCCTTGCTTTTGATTGATGACAAACCCCTTGCTTCTCTTCAAAAGTGATTGCAGTACTTCACATCAGAAACAGCTGACAAACCAATCTGAGGAAATAAATAAACATCCCTGAACTTTCAGTCTTTTCATTGTCTGGCAGATGAAACTTCTGCCTGCAGAATTGAGATGGATACTTTGTCATCCCTCTCTAGTCTTTATTCAAAGATTTCAAAAAAAGCTTGACCAGTGCCATATCCCAGTGGTGGGTTGCTCTTACTATCACTACCGGTATGCTGATCATGCGCTCATGCATTCTGTTTGTGCACATGCCTGACTTGTGCTGAGCACATGTGTGCAATTCACCGTCCCTGTGACAACCAGTTAATTTTTGGGACTCACGCAGGCACCGCACGCTGGACACGCATGCACACTTTGCCATTTCCCATAAAAACAGGTATAGAGTGTGGGTGGGCGGGTGGGCCAAAGGAGCCACCGTACTCGTATGCTCTCAGCTGCTCCGGGCCACTAATGGTATGCCTGGACCGGACCAGACCTGCAGCAACCCACCTCTGCCGTATCCCCTTCTTTTGAGTCAATCGTGAATTTGGAAAGCATAATGCTTCAGGGATGCTTCCAAAACAGTCTTTATATTTACTAACACTGAAGCCTGGTTTTATGATCAGTGTTGTACTGGTGTAAAAAAAAGTCTTAGCCATAGCATTACTTCCTACAGATCCCTGTATGAGGATACATGCCTAATTACTTCCTGCAAAGGCTCTCTGTGAAATTCCCTTGTTAGTTTCCTTTTCTCACAGGGGTGGGTCATTAATTCATTGTTATCTTTCATTGTAAATTAATCTCTTAATAGTTAAATATTGTTTAAAGACTATTAAAAAGCTCCATTAGAGCAAGGCTGCATTATCGCTGAGAATCTTTTATGAACATTCTGAGAAAGAAAATGGTGCCCCTCAGCTGTTTTTTTTTTTCTTTAACTAAATGGTACAAAAATGAACAATTTGTGATCTTCTGCATTTGTTCCTGAACTACAAGGACCAGCATCCCTTATTACCTTCCTAATGAGCTTCTCAGTAGTGTCAGCACAGAAACCTGTTCTGACCCCCTCCTCCGTCCAGTAACGAATGCCGAGACAAGCTTAATTGGAATATCCTTTAATTAGCAAAACATCAAAACCTCGGTGGTTGAAAGCCAAGCAAACAAACAGATAAGGACCTTGGCAGCAACTCAGACAAACTCAGGCAGCAATAAACACAGATAAGGCTTGGCAGAAATCCAGCCTGCCAAGCTCTCAGTAAGCTCCTCCGACATCCAATCCTGTGTTGACTTCTGCAAAGAGGGCCAAGTAGCTTTTATAGTCTGGAGAGGAGCTAATGGCCACCAGCTGAGTATAATCACCTCCTGTAATTGCGTAATTGCTCCTGAGCCGAGTAGCTCTTCAATGGCGTGCATCCAGGAACAACTCACTGCTGGCTTCTGGATCACTCCCCACTGGTCCAAGGTTCAGATGCCACTTGGTGGCCAACCAGTCTCTCTGTGCCCTGCTCGGAGGGTCCTCCACCTCCTCCAGAGCCGACTCATAGGGCCTCTTGCTGTCGGATTCTGGTGGCAGCTCCAACAGCACCTGCTGGGCCACAACAGAAACCTATATAAGAAACTTTGCACTCTTGTAGAATCAACTCTTTAGACCAGGGATCAGCAACCTCAACCACTCAAAGAGCCATTTGGATCCATTTACCACAGAAAAGAAAAGACCAGAAGCCACAAAACCTACCGGTACTCAAAAAGCTCAATAAATCACATGCTGGCATGTGTCGCACATTGGCAGTTGTGACATATTTTGAGCGACAGGGTGCCGCAGCAGAGGGATGAAAGAGCCACATGCAGCTCCCGAGCCACGGGTTGCCGACCTCTGCTTTAGACAGTCAGTTTGATTTAATGGTTAAGACGATAGGCTAGAAACCAAGAGACTGTGAGTTCTAATCCTACCTTAGGCCCAAAGCCAAGTTAATGTTTTGGCTCAGTACTCCCTTCTCATCCCTAGCAAGGAAGCAATGACAAACCACTTCTGAAATATTTCCACAAAAATCAACACGAACTTGAAGGCAAAAAAAATAATAATCAACCAAACCAGAATCAAGTGCATACTGCAGATTACAGATTAACAGAGTTGGAAGGGACCTTGTAGGTCGTCTTGTCCAACCCCCACCAAGACCCTACACCATTTCTGACAAATGGCAGTCCAATCTCTTCTTGAAAGCTTGCAGGGATGAAACTCCCACAACTTCTGAAGGCAACTTCTGTTCTATTGGTTGATTGTTCTCACTGTCAGAAGATTTCTCCTTATTTGTAGGTTGAATCTTTCCTTGATCAGCTTCCATTCAATATTCCTTGTCTGGCCTTTGGGTCCTTTGGAAAATAGCTTGATCCCTTCCTCTCTGTGGCAGCCCTTCAAATATTGGAAGACTGCTATCATGTCTCCCCTGGTCCTTCTCTTCACGAGACTAGCCATATTGAGTACTTGTTCATCATATGTTTTAGCCTCCAGTTCTGTAATATCAATGTGGTCTCCTGGTTCTCATATTTATTCAAAAGTTGAGCCAATGAATTTCTGGCTCAGCTGTCACACACCTGAAATTGTACTAATGGTGATCTTTCAGTTCAACATGCTAACACCTCACAGAATTGGTAGCCAGGCTATTGCAAAGGTTGAGGCAAGTGAAACAAGAATCAGCAGTTTCCAGGTCAGAGATGACCATTACATAAACACATAACATTTACTTGATTTACTTGAAATCTGTGCCAAATGGGAAGGGTTGGAAGGAGACACCTAAAGCTTAAATTTCTAAAAGTGTAACAGTAACAGTATTTTACATTTCATCACTAATAATGGGTGCTGGATATAGCTGCATTCTCATTTGCTGCTAAGCTATTAATGGAGCCAAGCTAACTCAGACTTTTCTCTCATATCAAATGGAGTTTCAAGATAAGTCAGAAAATCTGTGATTTATTGCCAAGCCAGGTTCTGGCCAAAATGCTTACTTTACTACATTTTTTGGCTCCTGCATTTAAGCCAGGGGTGAAATTCATTTTTTTATATATATATATTTTGCTACCGGTTCCGTGGGCATGGCTTGATGGGTATGGCAGGGGAAGGATACTGCAAAATCTCCATTTCCAACCCACTCCAGGGGAAGAATTCTGCAAAATCTCCATTCCCTTCCCACTCTGGAGCCAGCCAGAGGTGGAATTTGCTGGTTCTCCGAACTACTCAAAATTTCTGCTACTGTTACATAACCAACATAATTTTATATTATTAAATATTAACATCAATTCATCATCATCAACTCCCAAAAAACAATTATTGGCTCCTCTGCTCTACATATACCATATTACCCTGTCCATCACTTTCATCTCCCTCTTTCCCCCTCCTCCCTACCTCCTTTCTACCCTCTGTCATTCTTCTCTTCTCTACTTCCTCTTCCTCTCTTCTTCTCCTCTCTCCCCTTTCCACTCCTCCTTTCTCTCCTCCTCTTCCCCCTATCTTCTTTCCTTACCCTCTTTTCTTCCCTCTTCTCTCTCCTCTTTTCCACACTCTCCTTCTCATTCTCTGAGCAAGCTCCACTTTATGTTGATGGTATTTATAATTTCATATTGATAAACCTCTTTAATTTCAACATATTTTTAAGCAATGAAGAAAAAAAAAGTTTACATATATAGCAATTATATTTTTAAAACACACACACACACACACACACACACACACACACACACACACACACACACAACTTACTTTAGTCCGGAATGTGGACCTGATTGCAAATCCCAGCTATTCTCATCATAATATTGTATAGTTATATGTTGTGGCTTGGCAGGACCCTTTGGAGCTGCTATCAGACTCTGACAGTGAGGGGCCCTATGAGTCAGGCCTGGAGGAGGTGGAGGGCCCTGGACAGGGTTCTGACTCTGAGCAGGGCTCAGAGAGACTAGTTGGTCCCCAGGTAATGACTGAGCCTTGGATCAGTGAGAGTGGCTGACACAGAAACTTCCTGTGAGTTGTTTCGGGATGCACGCAGGAGAAGGGCTGACCAACGTAAGGAACAATTGAGGACTCACAGGAGATGATAACGGGCAGCTGTTGCTCATTAGGATCTCCTGTGGATAAAAGACTGATGGTGCCACACCCTGGTGGCAGAAGTCAACGTTCCGTTTCTGTTCTAGTCAACGTTCTCCGTTCGTGTGCAATCATCGAGTAAAGCACTTGGATAAGTGACTTGATTTATATACTCCTGTTTTCCATCAAGAAAAGCACTTGGATAAGTGACTTGAATTATATATTACTGTTTTGTAGCAGTTTATGAGTTAGGACTTTTGCCAGAGCATTTATCTGTGTTTATTTTGGGGCTCGCAGCCAGCAAGAGCTGGGACTGATAAAAACATTCCTTTGAACGTTCTGTCTGGCTTTCATTTCTGAACGGACAAGGTGGGGGGTCATAACAGTTATATATATTGTTACCCACCCCAAATTTTTAATCTGTCTTTATAATCTCATTATAAGTATATTTCATGTTCCCCCTCCATTTTTCCATATCTTAACTTAGCTTATATTTGATTGTCATTGAATAACAATCCCTACTGCTCAGTGTTCATTACAATTCCATTGATCTGCTACGTAAAGTAGCAAGCAATACACACCTCACTTTGTTCATTTTCTTAAACATTCTATATACATTCATATTTCTTATATTTCAATGTATATAATAATAATATCTTTCCATTATCATATTCAATCAATTAATAACTCAGTTTAATTTATCATGTAAAAGAATATTTCATATATTTTAACTTTTATTTAATTATCTTTCCATTATCCTGTTCAATCAGTTAGCAACTCACTTTAATTATCATTTATTTATTTATTTGTTTGTTTATTTATTTATTTATTTATTAGACTTATATACCGCTTCATAGGGCTTTCAGCCCTCTCTAAGCGGTTTACAGATTTTTAGCAAATTGAGTCAGCAAATTGCCCCCACAGTCCGGGTCCTCATTTCACCCACCTCGGAAAGATGGAAGGCTGAGTCAACCTTGAGCCAGTGAGATTTGAACCGCTGAACTGCAGATAACAGTCAGCTGAAGTGGCCTGCAGTACTGCACCCTAACCACTGCGCCACCTCGGTATCTTTACATCATGTAAAGATGTAAATCACATGCCTCAATAGTCTCCCTATAACAATTTCTAAATATCAGATTTTTATCTAACAAGTCTTTTGTTCCAATTCTCTATTCCTGTTGTTTTCCTTTTCTTTGTTGGGACGTGTCCACTCTTTTCAATTTTGCCCAAGCCACTGTCAAGCCCACTGAAATCTTTTATCTTCTTTTTATTTCCGTTTGTTAGGACATATCCCCCTTCTTCCATTTTCCCTATGTCACTAATAAACCCAGTAAAATCTTTTATTTGCTTATTATTTCCCACCATTTCTACCATTTCATTACTCTCCCCATCTTCCTCTTTCATTTCCTGCTTTTCCTCAGATTCTGGCTTCAAAATTCTGTTTAAACTTAATTTTAATGATTTATGCATATTTTTTATAATTTCATGCAACTCTTCAACAGTATACATGTGGTTATGTATTATGAAAATGAAAAAATAAAAAACTTTAATTTAAAAATAATTCTGCTACTGGTTCTCCAGAACCTGACAGAACCTGCTGAATTTCACCCCTGATTTAAGCCAACCCCTCTCTCTCTCCTCCATAAAGGTTCAGCATCATTCCAAGTAATAATGAATAGAATAGAATAGAGCAGAGCAGAGCAGAGCAGAACAGAACAGAACAGAACGGAACAGAACAGAACAGAACAGAACAGTTGGAAGGCACCTTGGCGGTCTTCTATTCCAACCCCTTTTTAGGCAGGAAACCCTATACCAATTCAGACAAATTCATTATTGCATTATTTCTTCATGAGTCTTCTAAATGCATGAGTGAGATAATATCTTAATGAGGTTTATTGTCTGATAGCCACCGCTGTGTTTCTTGCAGTGGTGAGATTCAAAATTTTTTACTATCATTTCTGTGGGCATGGCTTGGTGGGTGTAGTGTGGCTTGATGGGCATGGCTTGGTGAGCATGGCAGGGGAAGGATACTGTAAAATCTCCATTCCCTCCTTACTCCAGGGGAAGATTACTGCAAAATCCCTATTTCCTCCCGATCAGCTGGGATTTAGGAGGCAGAGAATAGATGGGGACAGGGCCAGTCAGAGATGGTCTTTACCGGTTATCTGAACTACTCAAAATTTCCACCACCGGTTCTCCAAAACTGGTCAGAACCTGCTGAATACCACCTCTGATTTCTTTGGCAAAATGCATTACAGGGTTAGGATAAGGTGTTAAGCAAATTGCAACTTCTTTCTCTTTTGTAAGAATAGTTGCAAAAGAGTTTAGGATGTTGGAGGCAAAGCATTAACTGAATGTTATTTTCGGAACATATAATGGTAGCTGGAAGAAGTCGATTGTCATTTCTTAATTTCCCAGGCAGCAAATGTCAATGTTTTCTCTAAAAATGCTTTCTAGATATTGGTGAATAAAAACTATAGGATGAGTTATTGCCCATTATCCAGATAATGGCCTCTTCCCTGTTAACCTTCTGCAAAGCCCTCGAAATGTGTTTTTTCTAGAAAATTTGGTGATCCTATGGGGACCCTCTAAGATAGTTGCATGATTGTTCCAAAGATGCTTTTTTCCCCCAAAAGACAACTGGACTTTCTTGGATTTTGTTTGAAAATGTTTTGCTTCTCATCCAAGCTTCTCATTATCATCAGTTCTACTTTCTTGGATGAGAAGCAAAACATTTCCAAATTGTTGGGGGAGGAGAACAAGACAGCCCAGTTGCCTTTTGAGAAAAGGCACCTTTTGGTACGATTGAGAATCTCCGTAGACATGGTTGTAAGATGCTAGATGACAATTATTCTCCCACGATCTTAGCTTTTTAGGTTTTTATTCATGTTTTAGGGTTTTAAAATTACTGATATCATCTTTATTGTTGCTCTGTGGATAGACAACTCAGAGTCACATTATGTGAAGAGGGAGGCCATATAAATTAGCTAAGGAAATAAACCATCTACTGTTCCACAGAACCAAACTGCAGAACTGCAGAAAAAGCAATTACTGCCAACCTGCCTTATATTGAGGGCCTGTACACAAGTAAAAAAGAAGGCTGTGAAAATATTTACAGACCCCTCGCATCCTGACATAAATTGTTTCAACTCCTACCCTTAAAACAATGCTATAGAGCACTGCACATCAAGACCACTAGACATGACAACAGTTTTTCCCCCGAATGCCGTCACTCTGCTAAACAAATAATTCCCTCACCACTGTCAAACCGTTCACTAAGGCTACATTACTATTACTATTAAACTTCTCATCATTCCTATCTCCCATCTCCTCCCACTTATGACTGTAGGACTGTAACAGAGGTGGGTTCCTACCAGTTCGCACTATTCGGTAGAACCGGTTCGTCAAATCTACCAAACCGGTTAGAAGAGGTTCCACCAGTGGACGAGGAAAGCAGGCCACACCTACAGAAGAGGTTCCAAAAAATTTTGAAACCCACCACTGCCACACACACACACACACATACACACTGACACAGAGAGAGAAAGAAAGAGAAAGAAAGGAAGAAATAAATAAAGAAAAAAGAATTCAGAAAGAAAGTGTGTGTGTGTGTGTGTGTGTGTGTGAGAGAGAGAGAGAGAGAGAGAGAGAGAGAGGGAACACATGGCCGGCAAGCCACTTCGACCAGGTCACATGGCCGGCAAGCCACTCCCACAAAGGAGGCCACACCCACAGAGTAGGTTCCAAAAAATTTTGAAACCCACCACTGGACTGTAACTTTGTTACTTTCCTTGAGCCTCTGGAGGCTGGAAATGGGCCTGTTTCCGGCCTTCTCAAACTTCTGGTATGCACATTTTTCGCCCTCCCTGAGTCCCTGCACACGCCCTGCACTTACCTGCATCCAGAATGGGCTGCATGGGGACTCATGGGATGGGAGGGGAGGGGTGGGCCTGGCCAGCCAGGAGTGGGATTTGGGGGTTCTCCTAACTGCACAGAATCTTAGCTAGGTTTTCCCAACCCCCTGCGAACCGCCAACAGCCCACCCCTGCTTAGATCCTCAATCCACTTAATTGAGCTATGTTTTGTCAGTGTTGCAAGCAACAAAAGAAAGAGAAAAATAAAAATTGAAATGTGACGCTTAGAATTTAGTGTGATGCATTTGTCTCTCACACACCCCCTCCTTCCCAATACCATCTCTGAAGCGAAGGCCTATAAACCATGTTAAGAATGCGTGTTGTCTTTTCTAGAATGAAACCTTCTTTTGAATCGCCATGAGGTAGTCTCTTCAAATGTCCCCGAAGGATGACAAATTGCGTGAAAGCAAGAAAGAGGCTATACAGTGGAACAGGCCTGCTGTTTCTTGTGCTGGAGTCAGGAAAAAAAATGCCAAATGGGAAGGAATATAACTCTCTGAGACTATTTAAGATTCCAATAGAATGACTCTGCCTGCATTCCAATTTTCTTCCTAAATGCACGAAAAGGCCAAAAATAAATAAAAAATAAATCTGAGTGTCAGAAAATCACATGTGACTAGATCCTTTGACAAGCAGCAATTTATTTAGTCCGCCCTTGAGAAACTGAAGAGCTATTCTTACGAATGTTGGTACTGCTGTAATTGAAAGATTAGAAATAGATTGCAGATTTTTTTAGGCTAAATACAATCCCAGCCATTTCTAAGAACTGCAAATGAAAATAATTTATTGAAAGGAATTGGGTGCTGTAATTGTTTGCGTGAATTGTTAAGTGGTGGGTGGGTATGACTCTTCTTTTCACTACAACTTCAATTCTTGTTGTGGCCCACCAGCGGCCAGCGGAGCTGGTGGCAGACTCAGACAGTGAGGAGTTTGGGGAGGAAGATGGGCCAGTCAAGGAGTCTGGGGAAGGCTCTGATCAGGGCTCTGCATCGGAGGCAAAGATGGGGCCAGGGCCATCTGACAGTTATCAGCTGCTTTTGGAGTCAGATATCAGTGGAGCAGAAGAGCAGTTGGAGCCTGTTCCCAATGTGAATAGGTGCAGAGCTGCCAGAAGAAAGGAACAGTTAAGAAACAAGGGCTGACTCAGGAGTAAAGGCACAGGTGGACGGTGAATGGCCCCTCCCATAGGGAATAAAGAGGAGCAAAAGGGGAGTGGAGTTTGCAGGAGACAATTAGTTAAATTCATTAGGGTGAAAATCTGTTCATGACTCTCAAAGACTCCTTGCCAAGTATTTCCTTGTACAGCATTGCATTTGGAAGATATCGGACTGGCAGCTCTCCAAGCCTGATAAGGTTTGTAGTTGTAAATTCAACCTTGAAAGACTGTTTGCTGAGACTTTGTTGGATGTGAATGAAAGGAATTCACATTAGCTTAATGAAAAGGGGTTTTGTCAGCACAAGGAGTCTGCTTTGTGATTTTGTGAAGCCTAGGTCAGAACAATCCTGAACGACAGACACTATATTTTGTCAGAGCATTGTCAGAACAATCTCCACCCATCTCTTCAACATCTTCACCAAAGTATCAAACTGCTTAATTAATATGCATTTCGGCACTTCCATTTCCTTGGGCAAACAATACCGGAATTTACTCAAGAATTAAAGTATTTATTTTTGTACCTCTCGTGTACCCCTCCATTTCTGCATAAAAAGAGGTGAATAAAAAAGAGTGTCTTAAAATTATAGAATGGAATGCTCACCTCCGAGGTGACACTGCAGGAGGAAAGTTCTGTTATCCCATGGTCAAAATAAAATAAAATAAATTCAGAAGGAGTTTGATAGCACCATTTCTGACTAACATAATTTATTCATGCACTTTTGTGAACTGCCCCTAACTTCATTATATGTACATAGTGGCAAGATTGATGTAGGAGTTGTAGTATTAGGGAGAGGTGATGGATAGAAGGAGGAACGATAGCTTGGTTATGCAAATACAGGTTACAGGTGAGATAGATTACAATGATCTTATAAATTAACAATTGTGACATGTTTAAAACTCACACTACCAATTAAAGGGAATAGCTATAGCTCAGGGTTGAACTGTGGAGTCTTTAGTACTTTTCTTGGTTGTTTTCTTGCAGATGTTTCAATTAGGTGTTGGGTAGAAGATGTTTCCTAGTTGGGTAATGAAATATTTGCAAGAAATCAACCAAACTTGGAGTGTAACAAAGACTCCATAGAAAACCAGTTGTGTTTGTGAAGGCCATATGAGATAGCCTGAAAAAGTTTTCATGTGTAAATGCAATGGTGCCCTTAAAGCATATTAATATATGCTTTCTAGCAGCAGAAGTTCACACATCTTAAAATGCCAGGGTTGAGAAACAAGACATTAGTGTGTGTGAACAGACCTCTAATTTTGAGGTTCTTTGTTAGGCCTGTGATGCTGCTGGTGGTGTATATGTAAAGACTATTTGAATTTGTGGCTAAATTTGTTTCTGATTAGATTGCATTTTAAGGCATTTTTGATATGCTTGCCGTTTAAATAAAAGGAGATGCTGAATTCCTTGGTGAAGTTTTGTACAGATTACTTAATCTGCCATTTTTAAAACATCTATTGTTTCATGTTTGCATTTGTTATGATTTTTTTGCTGAGGGAGAAAAAAATACCTAAAGCAGAAAAAGATAAAAAATCTGCTCAAACAGAGGTTGACTCTTACTGATTACATAGACATTTCTGTGTAACGTCTTGGCAAGAGAGAATGTAGAAATGGCTTCTCCTATCAATTTTTTGTACCTGAAGGCAAAAACAAATACACACACATACATACACACACAAACAGACATCTCACTATAAAGGGGAAACAAGTAAAATAAATCAGAGAAAAAAACACAACTGATTTAAACAAAGAATAAACACTTATGAAAAGTGTATTAGTGGGTGTGAATTTGTATGTTATAGTTAGAAGTTGAAACTTTTTTTTAACTTCTGCATGCTGTATTTTTCTCCAGTACAACATTTATGCACATAAAAATAACCCCTTAGGACAAACCTTATTAATACTGCAAATAAACGGTGACTGAATTTGAATAAATTCATTTCATTTGTAGAGGTTTTTTATAGCTCTTTGTTGTGTTAATTAACCAGCCAGAGTCACTCTCCACACATTTAAATATTACTGATCCAATGAAAGCTATATTTCAATTTTCCAGTGTTTTGCAACAGAAACCTACCAGCTAATTCCAATTTCTTATGCTGAATATGCCATAGTAGATATAAACAACAGACCAACAGGGTTTGTTGTGAATATTGTTGGGTGACTGAACATCCTTCAACCAAATGTCTGACTAATTCAGCAATAATTATCACAGGTTTTTTTATTCCTTGTTAAGTTCACCTTGCCACCCCTCATTCAGCTGTTATTTGAGGTAAAAATATGCTTTTTTATTTCTAATGCACTTCTTTCCATGATTGTGTCTTTGTTTCAAATTTAAAGGAGGAATGCTTACAAAGCACAAATTTTCCCATCCGATGGATAGGCAAATAATATTAATGATTATTTTCAAAGTCCATGATGGATATACAAAAGAGATGTCTGCACAGCTTTCTTGCTTATTGATTTATCTATAACTTTATAAGGCTACCCATTTTACACATGAACCCTAACAAGAACAAAATGTGAAGTTTCCATGAGTTGGCCTAATTTATGAGCCTCCAGACAAAGTTCAAAGAAAATACATTCATTTATTAGGGCTAACATCTTGGCACGGACTTCTGTGGAGCCGAAACTAAATCCCACTTAATGGCGTCTGAACTTTACCCCTGTGTCTCCTCCCCTTTGGTTGAGGTCATTAATCACATTCTCCAACAGGACGTTGGGTTCGGGACATGCGCATTCACATCACAGTACATCCCAGTACAGAAATATGAGATTTTTACTCTGGCCAAAAGTATGCATGACATTCCCACCCCCTCCTCAAGTTGATAGTAGTCATGGAAATGCTTTAGACATTGACATCCGGCTCCCCTCACTTCCTGAAAGCGACCTGTGTAAAACAAAGCAATTTTAGTACAGGTGTATAACTTAGGGATGTGTCCCTCCCCCAGGCTTGCTTGGATTTTCTGCATGGAATTTTGCTATAAGGCAATCAGCCTGGATATTTCTACTTTTCACCCAAGATGCCTCTGATAAGGGGTAGCTCTTCCACTTGATTAAGTATTGGAATTGTCTCCTGTGCCACCTTGAATCAAGGATATGCTGAACTTCATAATGGATTTGCCCCCCTATGACCATAGGGCCCAGGGGCTCCTGGGGTAGTGGTCTCAGAGTGGATCCAATCACGGGTTTTAAGAGGCTGCTATGAAATGCTGGGTGTATCTTCCCCAACAATCAAGGCAGTTTCAATTGCACTGTGACTGGGTTGATGATCCTTACTAGGGAGAATGGTCCCATAAACTTTAGCCCCAGTTTCTTGCTAGGCAGTTTTAATCTCAAATATTTTGTGGAGAGGTAAACCTTCTATCCCACCTGGAATGGCCGTTGGGGAGCTCAGTGTTTGTCTGCCTGTTTCTTATAGGTTTGTGCCACTTTAGCCAGTGCCTTTTTGACATTTTCCCAGGTCGCTTTCAGCATCGACATCCAGTCGCTTACTGAGGAGGGGGATCCCTTGGATACTCAGGCATTGGGACAAAGTCCATACCACTCACTATTTTGAATGGTGTGAGTCCTGTGCTACTGTGAACAGCATTATTGTACGCCACTTCAGCAAAAGATAAAAGGTCTGCCCAATTGGACTGCTGATAGTTCACGTACCACCTCAGTTTTTGCTCCACCATGGCGTTCAGTCTCTCTGCTGCCCCATTGGTACTTGGATGAAAAGCTGAACTAAGACCCTGAGATGATCCAATGGACTGCAGGAACTCCCTCCAGAACCTAGCTGTGAACTGATCCCCTCTGTCTGAGATAATTCTTTGAGGTACTCCATGCAGTTGGTAGATATGCTTCACGAACAGTTTAGCCAGCTTGTGAGTCGAGGGTAGTCCGCTACAGGGTATGAAGTGTGCCTGTTTGGAGAACAGGTCTATTACAGTCCAAATCACTGTGTTTCCCCCACTTTTTGGCAACTCTACTATAAAGTCCATTGCTATCTCCTCCCAAGGCCTCATTGGCTCTGCTACTGTTTGCAGTAGTCCAGGGGGGTTTCTTGGTCGTCTCAGTACTGTGGCACAGATGGTACAACTTTTCACATAACTATCTATATCTTTCTTCATGCCAGGCCACCAGAATTGCCTCCGGGCTAAGTGTAAATTCTTTAGGAACCCAAAGTGGCCTGCTGGTTTGGCATCATGACTCCTCTGGAGAATTAGGGTACGTAGGAATTCTGGGACGTAGAGTTTTGTCCCCTTCCATGCAAGGTCATCTCTCTTTGTCAAGATGTGTTGGGTGTTTTGGAACCAGGGGTCCGCTAGCAGTTCAGTTTTGAGCCTTGTGGTTAGGTTACTTGCAAGTTGTTCTTGCCGGTCACGGTGTTGCTGTCTGGTGGTCACTTGATCAGCAGTTTGGGTAGAGGGAATGATGGTGTCCACTACATATTCCCGTTTGCATTTGTACTGAGGCATGCGGGAGAGGGTGTCAGCTAGAAAGTTCCTCCCGCTGGAATGTGCTTTAAAATAAAATCAAAATGGTTGAAGTATTGAGCCCATCTGACTTGTTTGGGTGATAGCTCCGTGGGGTCCTAAGCGCCTCTAGATTTTTGTGGTCAGTCCAGACTTTGAACGGTTTCTGGCCCCCTTCCAACAGGTGTCTCCGGGTTAGCAGTGCCCATCTCACTGCGAAAGCTTCCTTTTCCCATGCGGCCCATCGTCTCTCTATGTCTGTGAGCTTGTGGGAGGTGTAGGTGCATGGTTGTAAGTTTCCTTGGTTGTTTCTTTGGAGTAGCACTGCTACCACTGCCATTTCGTTGGCGTCTGCCTGGATCACAAAAGGTTGCTTGGGGTCAGGATGCTTCAGCACCGGCTCCTTTGCAAACATTTCTTTTAGTGTTTCGAATGCCTCTTGGCAGGTTAGGTCCCACTGTAGGGGTTGTCCCAGATGGGGTTTCGTTCCTGGGCTCCCTGTCTTCAGGAGATTTGTTAGGGGTTTGCCAATTTTCGCAAAGGAGGGGATGAATTGCCTGTAGAAGTTTGCAAAATCTAGGAAACTTTGTAGTTTTCTGCGAGTGTGAGGGGGTTGCCAGCCTAAGATGGCTTGCACTTTGGCTGGGTTCATCTCTATTCCCTCATGTGACACTCGGTAACCCAGGTAGTCTAACCGTGCATGGTGGAATTCACATTTTGATACCTTGAAGTACAGGTTGGCTGCCAGAAGTTTTTTCAGTACTTGGCGGACCAGGGGTATGTGGTTATCCATGGTTTCAGTGTAGATAAGGATATCATCTAGGTAGACGAGGACCACCTTGTAGAGGTGTTCATGCAACACCTCATTTACTGGTTCCACCACAAAACCGCACTCGACTAAACCACGTCCGACTAAACCGCGTCACTGACGTCATCAAAAGGGCGACAACAGCACGGAGACCGAAGCACGCTGTAAACTCTAAACCTAAAATTAACCTCTAAACCTAAACCTAACCGCCCTAAACCTAATCCTAAACCTAACCCTAAACCTAACCCTAAACCTAACCCTTAATCTAACCCTAACCCTAACCCTTAACCTAACCCTAAAGCTAACCCTAAACCTAACCCTAAACCTAACCCTTACCTTAAGTTGAATCAGCTTGCTTTCAAAGCACTATTTAAAGCGCCCTTCTTTCTCCACGCTGGCTGTTGTCGCCCTGTTGATGACATCAGTGACGCGGTTTAATCGGGCACGGCTTAGTCGAGTGTGGTTTTGACGGGTCACGCATGTACTAACTACATGAATACCGCTGGGGCCCCCTGCAGTCCGAAAGGCATCACTTTGAATTGAAAGCTCCCTAGGGGACAGTTGAACACTGTTTTCCACTCATCTCCCTCTCTGATACGTACTCGGTAGTATGCTTCTCTGAGGTCTAGTTTGGGGAAGACTTTTCCCTTGGCCAGATGAGTTAGCATGACCTTCATGAGGGGGAGCAGGTATAGGTTGTGTACGCACACCCCATTTATCCCTCAAAATTCCACACACAACCTCATAGTTCCATCTTTTTTTTCTTTGAAGAGGACTGGAGCTGCGACATGTGGCTTGGCTGGCTCAATGAACCCCCTTGCTAGGTTTTTGTCTATGTATTTGCGTATCTCTTGCATTTCCCGTGGTGTCATTGTGTACAGTTTGGGCTTGGGTAGTTTTGCCCCGGGGATGATTTCGATGGCACGGTCTGTCTCCCGGTCGGGAGGCAGAACATCAAACTCAGCCTCGCTGAATACTTCTGTGAGGTCCTGATATTCCATCGGAATCAGTTTGGCCTCTGGGGTTTTGTCAGACGTGGTTGCCAGTTGTTATTGTGGGCTCTTTGGGGGGGTTTCCAGTGTGGGTGGTGTTTTTGCTTGCTGGTGTGGGAGGGGTTGGGGCTCCTTGATATCCTAAGTCTGCGGGTACCCCCTTGTCTAGCCAGGAAAGTCCCAATATGACTGTGTCTGCTCCATGCTTGCATTTCGAGGCACCTGTGTTGCTTATAAAAAAAACTAATGGAATTCAGTCACCCAGGCATGACCACTATCTTGACTTTTTTTCCACAATCCACTTCTGTGGTCAACCCTGTGTAGGCCAACGTAAGCATGAATCCAGCTGGGTGACCTTGGGCCAGTCATTCTCCCTTAGCCCTAGAAAGCGGGCAATAACAAACCACTTCTAAAAACCCTTGCCAAGAAAACTGCAAGGACTAGCTCAGGCAGTTTTCTGATCTAAATGATGACTGAAAGACCAGAGGTGGGTTTCTACTGGTTTGCACCGGTTCGGGTGAACTGGTAGTGATAATTTGGCTTGGCCACACCCCTGAACCGGTTCCCCAGTCTCTGCTGCTGTTGCCAGCATGTTTTATATTAGTTTTTTATGGTCTTCATGCATGCACAGAAAAATTTACAGTCAACTGTGCATGCAAAGCAAACCAGTACCAATGCCGATAGGAATCCACCCCGGTTGAAGACATATAATCAAACAAAGTTTTATGCAATTATTGTTTCCTTTTGCTTATTATTTTAGCAGTTTTATCATATTGGTCCTTAAATTGGGTTTTGGTGTTGCATACTGTTAAGAATATAATCTAACGGTTGGGTTGGCAATATATAAATCATGTAACAATGTTGTACCTGATTCTTTAAATCATACTGTAAAATGTGATTGGTTGCTATTTTCCTCAATCGGCCATAAGAGGGAGCCAGAATGACTGTTAGTTCTCTGTTTGTTAGATGCTGGGCTGATCTGATCTGAGTGGTTTGAAAGCTGGCTGTTAGAAAGTGCCGTGAGCTATTGTAAGTTTTGCAACTGCTAGCAAACTTTGAGTACAGGACTGTTTGTATGTTTATGGACTATGTTATTTGGATTATCCCTTAACTGAAAGACGTTGATGACTGACTGTCTTATCCATGTATGACTTGGACTGTTTGATGGACTCTGATACCTCTATTTCCACGAAAGTAAAAGCCTACTTAAACGGCAGTGTCTCTGTATACTGGTTTGTGTGTTCTCCAACACAACTCTCACAACGCTTCTCTGAACGCACTCGCTCTTCCAACAGGGAGCTTACCTAACACTGGTTATGGGCCCAGAGTGTACCAGACGTAGCTAAAGAAGAGTTGATGTTGATACACAATACCATATACAGACAACTGTTTATTGTAGTGATTGTTACTATCCTGAAGAAGATGGCGAGAGGCCCATCAACAAGTCTATCAATGATAACACGGTTGGATAGAACAAATTATGTTTCCTGGTCTATGAAATGCAGTCTACTCCTACTCCTGCGTAGGTAATGCCATTTTGTATACTATACAATGTTACAATGTTGTATACTGTACAATGTTAGAATAAATATATAAAGAATGTTATTTTTTTCCACTTTTTGTGAAATACGATCCCTTTTTATAACACAATTCCTGATAAGACTTCAGCCCAGAGAAATGTATGCTGTACTGTACTAACAGGTATGGGTTCTGTGTTTGCAGTCATCCTGCAAAGTGTGGTTTCTGTGTGTGTGTGTGAGTGTGTATGTGTATGTTTGCAAAGCACTGAATTTTAAAAGGCACTGACGAAATTGTTGGAATATTCAAACACTACCCTACAGTGACACCAAGAGGTAGGAAAACATATCCTATATCATTTTACTGAATTATGTCAAGCATTAGACATGCTAAATCCAATTGCTGGCATCTGAGTTTGTCCATTTGTGGGACACATAAATTCTTTTATGAGTGGTTCTTCTTATTTTACACTATTTCTGATTCCAACTCTGGCATCTCCAAATTAAGAAGTTATCAGATAGCCAGAAACGGAACATATTTCTGGCAGCAACAATTAGAGTAAGTGATGCTTGCTTTAATGAACCTGAGGAGCTTTCAGGCAACTAATGATATTTCTCTCTCTCTCTCTCTCTCTCTCTCTCTCTCTCTCTCTCTCTCTCTCTCTCTCTCTCTCTCTCTGTGTGTGTGTGTGTGTGTGTTATTTTGTCAGGCATCTGGTATGCCCAAATATGGGAGGCAGCATACTGCTTCCCTTTTGCCTTTCAGCTCTTCCCTAAGAGCCTTCCAGGCAGAAAACCATTTTTGTGTTGCATTTTTGCTGATAAATAAATGAAGGGAGACTAGTATAGATCTATTTCAAGATATTTAGCTCTCATCAGCTAGCCATGCCCTTACTGGGATTTGAACTTGGGCTATTTTACATGTTAGGCAGTTATAATAACCTCTAAGCCACAAGCTCTCCTCCCTTATCAGCTGAGCCAGGAGAATGATTAGATGTTTTGTCAAGGCACCTGGTATGCCCAAATATGAGAGGGAGCATACTGCTTCCCTTCTGCCTTTCAGCTCCACTCTAAGAGCCTTCCAGGTTGAAACCATTTTGTATTGCGCAGATATATATATATATATATATACACACATACACATATACATACATACATACATACATACATACATACATACACACACACACACACACACACTCTTGACTGTATGTGACAAGTTGGTATTTCACCATGTCTTAAATGCTTTGTGTTGGCTTTGTTGATGTGGTAAGTAAAGCTAGTTTGGTTGTCATGGAAATGATTCTTATTGGTGATGGGAGAGGATGCAGAAGTTGATCTAGTGTCAGAGGTGGTCTTAAAATCATCAGAGACAACTCTGGAAGAATTAATGGGAACAATTGGAACTGATATTTGTTGTTGTTCAGTCACTAAGTCACACCTGACTGTTCATGACCCTTTGGACCCCAAAATGCCAGCCCCTCTGTCCTTCACTGTGACCTAGAATCCTTCCAAACCCATACTCACTGAGTCAATGACACTGTTTAACCATCTCATCTTCTGCTGTCCCTTCTTTTGCTTCAATTTCTCCCAGCAAAAGAGTCTTTTCCAACAAGTCCTCTCTTCTCATTTGGTGGCCAAAGTATTTGAGCTTCAGTTTCAGTACCTGTCTTTTCAAAGAACAATCAGAGTTGATTTCCTTTAGGGCTGACTGATTTGATCTCTTTGCCATCTAAGGGACTTTCAAGAGTTTTGAATTGAATTGAATTGAATGGGTTTATTTATAGGCCGCCCTTTTCCCTGAGGGGACTCAGGGCGGCTAACAACTCATAGGAAGGGGGATACAAACAATAACATATAACATTACATATAATTAAAAAGTAAACAACATTCATCCAACATTCGGGTGGGGGCAGATCAATCTCTACCCCCAGGCCTGGCAGGATAGCCAGTTCTTTATAACAGAACTTTTTTATTTTTCTTTAAAAAAAAAAACACAAATATGTCATCATTTGTCAATCATTAAAACATTGAAGTACAATTTTTTTTGTGTGTGTACCCCTCCCTCCCTCCACCCCCCCACCCCCCCTCCTCCTTCCCCCCCGCCGACTTCCCAGAACCCGTACACGGTATAGAATTTTAACTAACACAGTCTAAAATCTATTGAGAAAAAAGAAATAAAGAAATTAATGACATTCTAGATTGACCTTAGCTTCTTCTTACTGAACTAACTTTAAACAATTTAAATCATTTCTGATCTTAAGCATAGGCTAACTGGAATTTCTTAGTCCCGTATTTATTTTGTATATAGTCAATCCATTTTTTCCAGTCTCGTTTATATCTCTCATTTGAATGATCTTTGAGATATGCCGATATTTTAGCCATTTCAGCTAAGTTTGTTACTTTCAATGTCCATTCTTGAATTGTAGGCAGGTCTTCCTTCTTCCAATATTGCGCCACCAACAGTCTTGCTGCAGTTATCAGGTGCAGAGTCAAATTAGTCTCTACCACTGTAAAGTCAGTACATATACCTAGTAAAAATAACTGAGGACTAAACTTTATCCTTCTTTTAAAAACATTTTGCATGACCCACCATATTTTTATCCAAAATGCTTTAACCTTTTGGCAGGTCCACCATATATGATAATATGTAGCATCGAGAGAACCACATCTCCAACATTTAGGCTGTACATTCGGATACATAGAAGCCAACTTTTTAGGATCTAAATGCCATCTATAGAACATCTTGTAAAAATTTTCTCTCAGATTTTGAGCTTGTGTAAATTTCACATTTCTTACCCAGATTCTTTCCCATGTATCCAACATTATTGGTTCCTCAATATTTTGAGCCCATTTTATCATACAATCTTTAACTAATTCTGTTTCCGAATCCATCTGTATTAATACATTATATATCCTCTTTATATGCATTAAGCTTTGATCTCTTATTTGTTTAAACAAATTATCCTCAACTTGAATAAAACCAATTTTTTGATCTATTTTCCACCTAGCCTGTAATTGCCCATACTGGAACCATGTTTGAACTACCTTCTCCTCTTTTAATACCTCTAAAGATTTTAATTGTAATACCCCCCTTTCCGAGGTAAGAAGCTGTCTGTAGGTAATTCTGTCCTGTTTTTGTGCTGTATTCATATTTTCAATTGCGTGTCTAGGAATTGCCCACATGGGTATCTTGTCATTTAATTTATATTGATATTTCTTCCAGACCCGCAATAAAGCATTTCTTAAAATATGACTTTTAAAGTTCTTATCCAATTTTTTGTTGAATAACAGGTAAGCATGCCAACCAAATACCAGATCGTGTCCCTCAATGTTCAATATTCTATCATTGGTTAAGTGAATCCAGTCACTAATTACAGATAATACCACTGCATCATAATATATTTTTAAATTAGGTAGTTTCAATCCTCCTCTCTCACGTACATCTTGCATTATTTTCATCTTTACCCTCGGCTTCTTTCCTGCCCACACAAATTTGTTGATACCCTTCTGCCATTCTAAAAGGTTCGCATCTTTTTTAAGTATAGGTAACATTGGAAGAGAAATAAAAATTTTGGTAAAATGTTCATTTTCACTGCCGCTATCCTACCCAGCAAAGATAAGTGCAATTTCTCCCATTTTTTCATCTCTGTCTGTATGCTATGCCAAAGTGGTTCATAATTATGCTTATATAATTTCCCATTTGAAGTTAAAATGTTAACTCCAAGATATTTAACTTTTTTAACTACCTCACATCCTAGCATCACTCCTAATTCTTCCTTTTGTTTAATATTCATATTTATAGCTAATATTTTGGTTTTTCCTAAGTTTATTTTAAAGCCCGACACTTGACCATATTGATTAATCATATTCATTAAAACCATACTAGATTCCTGCGGTTGTTCCAATATTATGACCAAATCATCCGCAAAAGCGCGGACTCTATATTCTTGCTGCCTAATCTTGATCCCTTTTAAACCATCCAAGCCCCGTATTTTATTCAACAATACTTCCAAAGTTATAATAAACAATAATGGGGACAAAGGACAGCCCTGTCTTGTACCTTTTCCAATTTGAAAAGAGTCTGTTAGACTTCCATTGACTATAATTTGTGCTGTTTGCTGTTGGTATATTGCTTTAATTGACTGTAGAAAATTATCTCCTATCTGCATTTTTTGCAGTATCTTCAACAGAAATTGCCAGTTAACTCGATCAAAGGCCTTCTCAGCATCCAAAAATATAAACGCAGCAGGGATCTGGTTGTTCTTTCCCAAATATTCTAATGCATTAATAATTAATCTAACATTACTTTTCATCTGTCTCCCTTGTATAAAACCTGTTTGGTCCGTATGTATCAATTGTTGAATGACCAACATTAACCTATTTGCTAATATTTTAGTAAAAATTTTATAATCTACATTCAGTAATGAAATAGGTCTATAATTTTTGGGTTGAGTAGTATCTTGTTCTTCTTTGGGTATCAAAGATATAAACGCTGTCTTCCAAGATGGAGGGACTTTACCTTCCGTTTGAATCATATTAAATAATTCTCTAAGAGGTTCTACCATTTCTAACTGTAAGTTTTTATAGTAAACCGCTGTCAAGCCATCTGTACCTGGTGCTTTCCCTAACTTTAATTGCTTAATTACCTGCAGGATTTCCCCCGAGGTTATTGGTTGATTCAATTTTTGCCTGTGTTCTTCTCTAACTGAAGGTATTTTCTCTTTGTCTAAATATTTGTCTATGTCTAAACCATTAATTTTATCCCCTTTATACAGTTCTGTAAAAAATTCCCAGAAAGCCTTTTGAATCTCTTCCTGTTGAAACACCTCCTTCCCTCTGTAAAACAGTTTAGATATATTTCGAGTTTTCCTTTTTTTCCTAATCTGATAAGCTAACCATCTGCCAGGTTTGTTTGCATTACAAAAAGTATTGTGTTTTGCATATAATAGATTAGTAGCCACCTGGTCAGAGATCAACATGTCAAATTGAGATTTTAATATGTTAATAGCTTCCTTAACCTTTGTATCGTCTGGGTTCATTGTTAACTCCAGCTCTTTTCTCTTAATTTCCTCTTCCAATTCTGTTCGTTTTAACCCTTGCTTATTTCTATGTGTTTTATTTATATTCATCAAAACTCCTCTCATATACGCTTTGCTTGCGTCCCATACAAATTCCATAGATGTACCCTTATTCATATTCAAAACAAAATATTCAGATAGTAATTTTTTACAATCATTAATATACTTTTCATATCTAAATAAGTTTTCATTCAATCTCCAAGACCTTCTTGCCTGCACTACCCTTCCCAACTCCATCCAAACTGGATTATGGTCAGAAAGGACCCTAACTGCAATCTTTGTTTTCTTGACCCTAGAAAGCAAATCGTTAGTGGTTAGGATAAAATCAATCCTTGAAAGGGATTGATGCCTGTCCGAGAAGAAAGTGAAGTCATATTCCTCTGCATTTCTTTCTCGCCAAATATCTCTTAATTCAAAATCATCCATAATGTCAAAGAAAGATTTGGGTAACTTTGCTCGCATCTTGGTATTTAGGCGGGAAATCTTCTTATCTCTCTTAGTGTCTATCACTCCATTCCAGTCACCCAATAGTATACAGGAACTATAGTCCCACTGTACTAATTTAGCATGAAGATTTCTATAGAATCTATCTTGCTGTTGATTGGGAGCATAAATTCCCAAAAGTAATGTCTTTTTCCCTTCTAAGATTAAGTCTAAAGCAATATATCTTCCGAAGGGATCTGCTTCTATTAATTCAGCTTTCATATCTTTTCTTAAGTATACAACTATACCATTCTTCTTTTCCATAGCAGAAGCTGCAAAATGTTGACCAAGTTTTGAGTTGATCAAATATTTTTGATCAGTTGACTTGATATGAGTTTCTTGCAAACAAATTACATCGTTCTTAAACTGTTTGAGATAATGAAATATTTTCTTCCTCTTCTGTGGAGAGTTCAGTCCATTGACATTCCATGTTAAAATCTTAGTTGTCATTTTTGGTTGGTTGAAGCATTTTTAGAGCTTCCTGCACGGCCTGTTTAACCTTAGGTCTAGCTCCTCCCATTGCTTCCAGATTTGTTGTTGTAGATCCTTGATCGATGGCCGATGATTGTTGATGCTGTTGCTTTTTAGCTTGTTTCTCCATACGTCTAGTAGTCATGCGGCTAGGTCTTGGTTCCATAGCACCTTGCGCTTCTAGAGAAGAAAGATGCTCCATCTTGTCTGATGGTTGTGAAGTTTGCTGTCTATCCTGTCTTTCTTGTGGTCTTTCTCTGGGTCCAGATGGTGCAGGGTATCCGGCCTTCAATATATTATAATAAAAATCTCGGGCTTTCCATACAGAGTTGAGGCGGTACCTTTGCTTATCAAATGTAAATATGATGCCAAATGGTGCATCCCATCTATACTGTATCTGACGATTTCTGAGTTCTTCGACCAAAAAAGCGTAGTCTCTCCTGGCTCTTAACATTGGAGGTGGTATCTCTTTCAAAACAACCAGGTCTTGACCGCCAATTTGAAGCTTAGTGTTATAAGATGCTTGCAGTACCATATTTCTAAACTCTCTTGTAGTAAAATATATAACGATGTCTCGAGGAAGCTGCTTCTGCTTTGCCAGCCAGGAGTTGACGCGGTAAGCTTTGTCAATTTGCCAGCCTTGATTGGTCCCTGGTCTTCCCATCAGGCGGTCAAAAGCTTCCGATAGCCAGTTCTTGAGGGCTGCGCGGAAGGTCTGAAGGGTGGTGAGGGTACGGATCCCCACGGGGAGCTCGTTCCAGAGGGTCGGAGCTACCACTGAAAAGGCTCTCCTCCGCGTAGTGGCCAGCCGGCACTGGCTGGCAGATGGCACTCGGAGGAGGCCTAATCTATGAGATCTAATCGGTCTCGAGGAGGTAATCAGCAGGAGGCGGTCTCCCAAGTACCCAGATCCACTACCATGGAGGGCTTTATAGGTGGTAAGAAGTACCTTGAAGCGCACACGGAGATCAACAGGTAGCCAGTGCAGCTCGCGGAGGATAGGTGTTATGTGGGTGAACCGAGGTGCACCCACAATCACTCGCGCGGCCGCATTCTGGACTAGCTGAAGTCGCCGGATGCTCTTCAAGGGCAGCCCCATGTAGAGCACGTTGCAGTATTCCATCCTGGAGGTCACGAGGGCGCGAGTGACTGTTGTGAGAGCCTCCCGATTCAGGTAGGGTCGCAACTGGCGCACCAGGCGAACCTGGGCGAATGCCCCCCTGGTCACAGCCGACAGGTGGTGATCAAAGGTCAGCTGTGGATCCAGGAGGACTCCCAAGTTGCGAACCCTGTCTGAGGGGTGTAAAATTTGACCCCCCAGCCTGAGTGATGGAATGCTAGCCAAATTGTTGGGAGGGAAACACAACAGCCACTCGGTCTTTTCTGGGTTGAGTACAAGCTTGTTAACCCGCATCCAGTCTCTAACGGCCTCAAGACCCTGGTTCATCACGTCCACCGCTTCATTGAGTTGGCATGGGGCGGACAGATACAGCTGTGTATCATCCGCATATTGATGGTATCTTATCCCGTGCCTCCGAATGATCTCGCCCAGCGGTTTCATGTAGATGTTAAATAGTACGGGGGACAGGACCGACCCCTGCGGCACCCCATATCTCTCAGCCTTTCCTTAACTCTAAAATTAGGAAGCAGGTAAGTTTAAAAATAGAGTAACTCACACATACATTAATCCCATATTATGATCTGCAGATATTACTTTAAACTATTTTGAAACAGGAAAAAAAATGTTCTTGCTTGTAGTTTAAACCACTTAGAGTTAAGGCTTGGTAAGGGAGAATTTTTGACAGTAGAATGCAATCCAAGTAGTTTATTTCCAAAACAAGGCTAAAAAAAAAGGATCATGCTTCCTAGTTTAATATGCTTTTTAATAAAAGGGATTAAGACATTCAAAAGACTTTCCTTTGCATTGTCTCATTTATCAGATCATATAAACTGGCTGTTGCGGTCACACTTAATTGATGGAATGAATTTATATTCCACTATTATCTCATGGCTCTCTGCAATGTGGAAAATATGAAAAGACCAAATGTGTTCCAAGTAACACCCCCAACGAAAAAAAGACTCTGAGGTTTGAAGTTCCTCAAAGTTCCATTTTATTAGAGATGTTATATTGACACATCTGGGAAAACCCATATCTGAAAGCTTCCAGGTTTTTCCCACCCAAAAGAAAGTCCAAGTCCCTGCCCAGCACCCACATTTCCATCACATGGCCCAATCAGGCACAGTCCCAACTGGAGATGCTTCCCAGTCATACCCCTCCAGGTGCAGAGCAAGATGTCCTTGACTCTCTGAGAAAGGAATGTTATTATGACTATATATCTCCCATACTCCTTATAATCCCCGCTCCCATTTCCCACAGCACTGAATGTGGCAGGCCTGAAGGCCGAATGCAAAAGATGGCTTCCAGGCCTGACAACAAAATCATCAACACCATCATCATCCATTGTAAACTGAAAACACAAACTGTATGAAGTGAAAATAAAAACACCAGCTCAATTAGAAGATAATATTTGTAGCTCAGAGTCGAACTGTCTGGTTCTTGATTTGATTTTGATTTGATTTTATTAACATTTGTAGGCCGCCCTTTTCCCTGAGGGGACTCAGGGCGGCTCACATAAAATCAGGGAGGGGAAGTACAAACAGTAACATAGACACATATAATAAAAGTAATAAGCAACATACATTCATCATTCGGGAGGGGCAGCTATCCTTGTCCCCAGGCCTGACGGGCTAGCCAGTTCTTGAGGGCTGTGCGGAAGGCCTGGACGGTGGTGAGGGTACGAATCTCCACGGGGAGTTCGTTCCAAAGGGTCGGGGCAACTACTGAGAAGGCCCTCCTCCTTGTAGTTGCCAGCCGGCACTGGCTGGCTGATGGAATACGGAGGAGGCCCAATCTGTGTGATCTAATTGGTCGCAGGGAGGTGATTGGCAGGAGGCGGTCTCTCAAGTATCCAGATCCACTACCATGCAGGGCTTTATGAGTGACTAATAGCACCTTGAAGCGCATCCGGAGATCGACAGGTAGCCAGCGCAGCTCGCGGAGGATAGGTGTTATGTGGGTGAACCGCGGTGCACCCACAATCACTCGCGCGGCCGCGTTCTGTACCAACTGAAGTCGCCGGATGCTCTTCAAGGGCAGCCCCATGTAGAGCACATTGCAGTATTCCAGCCTAGAGGTCACAAGGGCCCGAGTGACTGTTGTGAGTGCCTCCCGATTCAGGTAGGGTCGCAACTGGCGCACCAGGCGAACCTGGGCGAATGCCCCCCTAGTCACAGCCGTCAGGTGGTGGTCAAACGATAGCTGTGGATCTAGGAGGACTCCCAAGTTGCGAACCCTCTCTGAGGGGTATAGAATTTGACCCCCCAGCCTGAGTGATGGAATATTGGTCGAATCTTTGGGAGGGAAACACAACAGCCACTCGGTCTTTTCTGGGTTGAGCACAAGCTTGTTAACCCTCATCCAGTCCCTAACGGCCTCAAGGCCTCAGTTCATCACGTCTGCCGCTTCATTGAGTTGGCACGGGGCGGACAGATACAACTGGGTATCGTCCGCATATTGATGGTATCTGATCCCGTGCCTGCGGATGATCTCTCCCAGCGGTTTCATGTAGATGTTGAATAGTAGGGGGGATAAGACCGAGCCCTGAGGCACCCCATATGTTAGGGGCCTAGGGGACGATCTCTGCCCCCCCACTAACACCGACTGCGACCTGTCCGAGAGGTAGGAAGAGAACCACCGCAACACGGTGCCTCCCACTCCCACCTCCCGCAGTCGTCGCAGAAGGATACCATGGTCGATGGTATCGAAAGCCGCTGAGAGGTCAAGGAGGACCAGGATGGAGGAATGTCCTCCATCTCTGGCTCTCCAGAGATCATCGGTCAATGCGACCAAAGCAGTTTCTGTGCTGTAACCGGGTCTGAAGCCTGACTGGAAGGGGTCGAGATAGTTTGCTTCCTCCAAGGACCGTTGGAGCTGAAAGGCCACCACCTTCTCAACAACCTTCCCAAGGAAGGGAAGGTTGGAGACTGGGCGATAGTTATTAAGAACAGCTGGATCCAAAGATGGCTTCTTTAGGAGGGGTCTCACCACCGCTGCTTTCAGTGCGGCGGGGAAGTTCCCCTCCCGAAGAGAGGCGGTCACAACCGCCTGGATCCAGCCTCGTGTCACCTCATTGCTGTTAGTAACTAGCCATGAGGGACACGGGTCCAGTACGCAGGTGGAGGCACTTACAGCCCTCATGGCCTTGTCCACATCCCCGGGGGTAACATCCTGAAACTCAACCCAGAGATGTTCCACCTGATCCTCTTGTGCCTCGGCTGGAACTGTGGGGATGGAGTCCAAGTCCGACCGAAACCGAGCAATTTTGTCCGCTAAGAATTGGGCATAGTCCTCAGCTCTGCCCTGCAAGGGTTCCCCCGCTTCCCTTTTATTTAATAGGGAGCGGGTTATCTTAAACAGGGCGGCTGGGCGGGACTCAGCGGACGCAACCAAGGTGGCTATGTGAGATCTTTTCGCTGCCCTAAGTGCCCTGGTGTATTCCTTGGTGCAGGTGGTTACCATTGCTCGGTTCGATTCGGACTTATCGGACCTCCATCGGTGCTCTAGGCATCTCCTCCGGCGCTTCATCTCCCGGAGTTCCTCGGTGAACCAAGGAGGTCTCCGGGATCCGCCGCCTCGGAGGGGCCGCAGTGGCGCAATCCGGTCGAGGGCCTCTGATGCTGCCGAATGCCAAGCAGCAACCAGAGTCTCTACCGGACTGTGGGCGAAAGTATCAGGAATAACCCCAAGCTCCGTCTGGAACCTTAGCGGTTCCATAAGTCGCCTGGGGCGGAACCACCTGGTCGGTTCCTCCTCCCTACAGTGGGGGTTTGGTCTCCGGAAGTCGAGCCTCAGTAGGCAGTGGTCTGACCACGACAGGGGTATGATGTCGTTACCCCTCAGACCAAGGTCACAAATCCACTGCTCCGAGAGGAATACGAGGTCGAGCATGTGACCCGCCGAATGGGTTGGGCCCCGAATTACTTGGGTCAAGCCCATGGCTGTCATGGAAGCCATGAACTCCTGCGCCCCATCAGAGTTTTCACCGAGCGAAGGCAAATTAAAGTCCCCCAGGACCATCAACCTAGGGAACTCAATTGCCAGCTCAGCTACCGACTCGAGGAGCGAGGGGAGGGCTGCTGCAACGCTGTTGGGAGGCAGGTACGTTAACAGCAGACCCACTTGACCCTTGAGGTCCAACTTTATCAGCAGAGACTCACACCCGACAAGCTCCGGAGCAGGGACCCTACGAGGAACTAACGACTCCCGGATAACAACGGCCACACCTCCACCCCTTCCCTGGGCTCTCGGCTGGTGCAGCACCTGAAATCCTTCTGGGCACAGTTCTACAAGGGGGACTCCTCCCTCTGGGCCCAGCCAGGTTTCAGTAATACATGCCAGGTCTGCCCTCTCGTCTAAAATTAAGTCCCGGACGAGAGGAGCTTTATGTACCACAGACCTGGCATTTAGCGACAGCAGCCTGAGTCCAGGGTCCTGATTACTTGCGCCATCTGGTCTCGGAGTGGAACTCATAGGGCCGGAAGGAGGGATCTCTGTGATGTAGCGAACCCTCCTTCCCCGGTAATGGCCTGCCCTAAAGTCCCCGCCGTATCTGCCCCTCCCTGTTACGACCGTAATACCCCGACCCTCTCCCGTGTCTCTAGTCCCCTCAACCACCCCCATGGCGGTGCTCTCTGACCTTGGTTATTTTCTTGCAGAAGTTTCATTACCAAACAAGGTACTGGTATCATTAGTACTAGTAGGGAGGGGTGAGCAAATCCCACTCCCTTATTAGCATTTAAGATGTTACCTGATTTGTAACATCTGCAAGAAAACAACCAAGCTCAGAGAACACCAAAGACCCCACAAAAGCTACATTAGTAACCACAATAGTAAAAAAATATGAAGTAAAAGATGGTATATAATAGGGGTGGGTTCCTGCCAGTTCTAACCTCTTCTATAGAAGAGGTTCCACAAATCTACAGGGCCGTTTAGAATCGGTTCCAGCTCCCTCCTCCCGCCCGTCCGCACATCATCAAGATGAAGAGCCAGAGAAGGAATTCTGGGAGTTGAAGTCCACAACTCTTAAAACTGTCAAGTTTGAATACCCCTGGGGTTTTTTTTAATGGGTTAGGGGTGCAAGGGTTTTATAACTTGACAGCTTTAAGACTTGCATGCTTCAAATGCCAGAGTTTCTGAGCCAACATTTTGGTTGCTAAGCAAAAGCGTTGTTAAGTGAGTTTCACCACATTTTACAAGTTGACCATGCCCACCCAGTCACATGGCTGTCAAGCCACTCCCACCTGGTCACATGGCTGTCAAGCCACTCCCACCGGGTCACATGGCCGTCAAGCCACTTCCACAAAGCAGGCCACACCTACCGAAGAGGTTCTAAAAAATTGTGAAACCCACCACTGGTATATAGATAACTATCACCGGAACACACTAGAAAAATCTTAGGTTTTAATAATCTTCCAAAAACTGTCAAGAAGGAGATTAACTTGATCTACAAGGGGAGACCAGCACTAATATGAGAAGCATTACATTTTAGCCTCAGGTCTCTTGGAATTATGGGACTATGATGATTTTCTCCTTCAATGTTTCTAGCAGGTTGGATTGGAGGAGACAGTCTGTAGGTTTATTACCCTCTTTAAAAACATCTGCTTTTAGCACATGAGAGCTTCAAAGGAGCCTCAAAGGCACCTCGGGTACGTTTCATTGTATCTTTCTGAGTTAGATGTCCATTGACAATACTGTATGAATTCACAGTAATATGATGCAGTAGTGATAAACTCTACTAATAGTATTTTGAGAACAATGCACTTAATATGATAATGCCATTCTGGCTTTGACATCTAAAATTTGTGGTTCTCCATGTTTGAATTCAGAATTCCAGAATGTGTAGTCTTTTCTTATGGTCTGGCTTGGAAAGGTTGAGGTTCATATATGTAGAGGAAGTGACATTTTTGGAGTATAGGAAGTCGCCTTTTTCTGAAAACTTTGATTCATCTAGCTCAGCATTGTTGAATCCAATTGGCTATAGCCATCGAAGATTTCAAGCAGTTTTATATGAAAACAACCTGCATGAAAACATTGATTTCATCTGCTTCCTGGTGGATCAGATTTATGACTTCCCTTACTTTTGTTTTGTTTTTTTTGTTTTATTAGACATTTATAGGCCGCCCTTTTCCCTGAGGGGACTCAGGGCGGCTTACAGTCAAAAGGGAAGGGAGTGTCAGACAATACAAAAAGAAATGTGCACAAAAGTAAATTAAATAGTAAAACTCAACATTCACTCAACATTCGGGAGGGGCAAAAGTAAACTTATCCCCAGGCCTGACGGGCTAGCCAGTTCTTGAGGGCTGTGCGGAAGGCCTGGACGGTGGTGAGGGTACGAATATCCACGGGGAGATTGTTCCATAGTGTCGGAGCCGCAACAGAGAAGGCTCTCCTCCGAGTAGTCGCCAGTCGGCACTGACTGGCGGATGGAATACGGAGGAGGCCAACTCTATGCGATCTGATGCTCAGCACAACATGTAATGGCAATTGTGTAGCAGCGATGACCTCATCTCCTTTCTTTCCTCATTGTCCTGCTTTTGTTCAAAAACAGCCGCTTTATTTGTGGCAAAGCAAAAAAATCCATTCTGTCTGATTCTGAGCAGGCAATACATTGCAAATAATTTAGCCTTCTCTCTTTGCAAATGCAAGCCAAACTCTCAAAACATCACCTATCCTAATAGCGCGCGCACACAGACACAGACACAGACACAGACACAGACACAGACACAGACACAGACACAGACACAGACACAGACACAGACACAGACACAGACACAGACACAGACACAGACACAGACACAGACAGACAGACAGACAGACACAGACACACACACAGGCCTGAGCATATGTCATTCCAGCAGCTATCACCTTGTCAAAATGCCCCTGAGCGGAATTCTTTCTCCTGGTTGGTAACAGCCATAGCCGCAGCAGTGAATGTTCAAGTTGTTAGACAGCAAGTATTTTGGGGGAAATGACAGCTGGCTTGTCAGATGTTAATACTAAAGCACTTGTGTTTGTACGTTACAACAATAATTTGTTGAGCTTTTATTTCTGCATTAGTGTATACAGGGCCAGGGCTGTGAAACTGCCTCCAAAAAGGCTGTGGGGAGAACAAGAGGAGTTTGTAATGCTTTCATTCATATTGCCACAATCCCGCTCCATGTAAATTATCAGCGTTTCTATTTTTGTTTATATCACCCAATATTTTCCTGACAGAAACATCTGCAGCTGCAGAGGAAATGTAGTATTAACTACTTGGAGCAAAATTAGTTACCTAAAAGGAAATATTTGAGTAGAAATGCTGGTCGTGGTTGTATTCATTGGTATGAAAACTTTCTAAACATTTCCAATAACTTTTTGTATAAAAAAGATATATAATATAACAAATAACAGAATAACAATGTTGGAAGGGGGGATTGGAGATCATATAATCCAACTCAAACAGGAGATCCTATACCTGTGATGGTGATCCTATGGCACACGGAGTCATATTTGCCAGCACGGCAGTCCTCAGCTCCGGTGCGCATGTGCATGCTGGCCAGCTGATTTTCAGCCTTCTGGAGGGTTGGAGGAGGCTGTTTTTGCCCTCCTCAGACTTCAGGAAAGCCTCTGGAGCCTATTGGGCCTGTTTTTCACCCTTCCCAGGCTCCGGAGGCTTTCCTGAAGCCTGGAGAGGGCAAAAAACAAGCCCAGCAGGGCAACCGGAAGTTCAGAAACAATCCATTTACACCTTCTGGGGGGCCTCCCAGGGCTCGGGGGAGGCCGTTTTCACCCCCCTCAGGATTCAGGAAAGCCTGGGGCCTGGAGAGGGGAACAATTCCCACCCCCACCCCCCATGCAGGGCTGTGTATGCACTCTCTTCTTAAAAGTCTCCAAGTGATGGAGCATCCACAATTTCTGAAGGCAAGCTGTTCCACATTAATTGTTCTGTCTGTTAGAAAATTTCTCCTTAGTTCTAGGTTGCTTATCTCTGATTAATTTCCATTTGTTGTTTCTTGTCTTGTCTTGTCTTCTTTGGAAAATAGGTTTTGACCCCTATTTTTATAGTTTGCTGTTGTGACTCAGCAGAAACTTCCTGTGAGTTGTGTCGGGATGCAGGGCTGACCGATTCACAGTTGTTATCTGAGAGGATAACAAGCAGCTGTTGCTCGTTAGGGTCTTCTCCTGTGGATAAAAAGACTGATGGTACCATGCCCTGGTTGCAGAAGTCAACGTTCCATTCCGTTCCTGTTCTAGTCAAGTCTCTGTTTGTTTGCAATCATCGAGAAGAAGCATTTGGATAAGTGTCTTGATTTATGTAATTCTGTTTGGTATTAGTTTGAATGAAGACTTTTTGCCAGAGCCTTTTATCTGTGTTTATTTTGGGCTCGCAGCTAGCCCGAGCCGGGACTGATAAAAATATTTCCTTTGAAGTTCTGTCTGGCTGTCGTGTCTGAACGAACAAGGTGTGGGTCAGAACAGTTTGCAGTTTAACTTTTTTAGTTTTTTATGGTCGACACCAGTAAATATATGTGCTTGACTTCTGCATTATTAAGTACATTACATAGAATACTGTTTGACAAAGAAATATTCTTCCATTTTTCCTAACCAATTCCTTGATGGTGACAGAGGCTTGGCTTTCAAATTTAATTTCTAGGCATAAGAAATTAGCCATGAAAATGTCTTGGGTATGAATGTATGATGAAGTGGTCTAAATGTCCTATTTCAGTGTGCAATCATTTCTCCATCAGTTTCATAGTTTCCCTTCTTTACCATATTTCTACCACATTCCAAAGAAGTTAGTCTTCTGTAGCTTTTTCAGCAGTGGGACCCTGATTTGATTGATTGATTAATTGATTGATTGAGTGAGTGAGTGAGTGACTATCATTCAATATCAAATTGTGGATACTCCATTGCTGGGGGCCATCAAGAAAGGTTTGGACAACCTTTTGTCCCATAAAGTCTTCTGCCTGGGACAGGGGATTGGGCTAGAAGACTCTGAGATGTCTTCTAACTCTATGATTCTATGCCTATGTATCATCAAATCAGTATCCACTCTTAGCAACCACATGGATAGATTTCTTCCATGATGATCTGTTCCTAAGCTGGTCTATTAGATTTGGGGTTGCTTTGTTTGATGATCCATCAGTTTGTTTCCTTGGCTGGGCCTCTATTCTCAGGAGTCTTCTCCAACACCAATATTCAAAAATGTGAATACTTCTCCTATTTTGTCTCTTCAAAGAACTACTTTCACTTCTGTGGGTTATCACAGGGAATACCATTGCTTGCCCTACTCTGATCTTCATGGGGATAGAAACATCATGGCATGTGAAAAAGTTCTCATTTTACAAGAATGTAATAGCTGCAATATCAAATACTAGTCTGCTGTGTATTTCTCGACTGCTTGTTTCTTTAATGTTGAGGATTGATCCTAAAAGGCAGAGGATATCTGTCAATTTAGTATCTTCATGATCAATTCTGTTGTTGAAAAAAGTGTCCATCCTCTGAAGAAATTCAGAGAAAACCTCCATTTCATTTCTCTACTCATGAATTTGATGGCAATTTCAAATAAGTAATTCCTTTGTCTAGCATCACTTAATGATTAAAAAAAATGGGCTGATCAATGATTTCCAGTCTCCTGAGAACTGCTTAAACTTTCTTATGTATGAAGGAATCTCTAAATGCTTACCGTATATACTCGAGTATAGGCCGAGTTTTTCAGCCCACTTTTTGGGCTGAAAAAAGCTGCCTCGGCTTATGCTCGAGTCAGTGAAAAATTTGCCCAAATGGAGGAGAAAAAGGGGCGCCCCTTTTTCTCCTCCATTTCGGGACCCAGTGGAAGTTCTCTGCGCGAGGTGAAATGGCCGGCAGCAGCCTCACTCTCCTGCCGTGGCTTCCGTTTCAGTCGCACAGAGAACTTCCACTCGCTTCCCGGGCTTGTGTTCTGATGAGGGGGAAAGAGAGGACTTTCCTTACGCCCACATCAGAGCTGGACGTAAGGACTTTACCCCATTGATGAGGCGGGCGGCGCGGATTGTAGCAAGGACGGCCGCCGATCGCAGCCTGGCTGCGCTGGCGGGGACGGGCGGGGCGGGGTGGGATGAGACTCCCCACTCGCCAAGATGGTAGGACTCCAAGTCCCATCCCCTCCACCCGTCCCCACCAGCGCAGCCCCTGCCGCATCAGCCGGAATCTAATTTCCCCCTCATCAGAGCTCGGCGCGGATTGTAGCAAGGACGGCCGCCAATCGCAGCCCGATTGCGCCAGGGGGTTCCGCTGGTTGAAAGAAAGTCCTTCTTTGCACCAAGCGCTTTTCCCTCCCAACTAATTATAACTAATTATATTAATTAGATAGATCAGTGTTTCTCCACCTTGAAGACTTGAAAATATGTGGACTTCAACTCCCAGAATTCTGGGAGTTGAAGTCCACACACTTTCAAGTCTCCAAGGTGGAGAAACACTGAGATAGATGATCCACGGTGTTTATTTTTGGAAAAAAGCGCCTCCTGCTCTGGACTGCCGGGAACGCGATCGCGTCTCTCTCTCTCTCTCTTCCCCCCACCCCCGGCTGTTCCCACCCGGGAATGTTCTGGCGGGCTAGGCGGAGGGTGCGTGTGCGTGCATGTGTGTCAAGGGTGGGGAGGCTAAGAGGGCGAGGTGAGATCCTGGCGGGGACCGCATTTCACCCGCCGAGCTTCCTTTTCCCCCGTCTTTTCCTCCGCTCGCCGACTTCCTTTCTCCCGTGGCTGACAGGTGGGTGGGTTTCCCTCCTCCTCCTCCCTGCTGGACGTGGATCTGCGGCGTGGGTGGCCGTCCTTGTTGCCCGCCGGCAGCAGGTCGCGGCAAAGAGAGGGAGAGGGAGAGAGAGAGAAATGCCGCCGCTCCCCGGCTCGCCTCTTTTTCCCGGGATCGCCGTGATGCTTTGAGTTTTCCTTCTGCGGAGGTGGGGTGGAAAGAAGAAGAAGTGGGGCCCTTCCCCGCTTCTTCTCGGACTACCTAAGCGTTGGGTGCGCTGTCCCCATCTGGGAAAGTAGTGCTGACTCATCAGGTGTCTGGGAACGGGTGGGGCTGAGGAGCGGCTGGGGGTGGGGGGTGTTTCACAGAGCGGCTGGGGGTGGGGGGTGTTTTACAAAGGGATGAGGTGGACTGAATTACCCCCTTGTATCTGCTGCCTTGTTTAGTGATTGTTTTGTTTGCAGCTATAATGATGGTGAAAAAGACCTGTAAAGCAAAGGAAAACTGAATAGGATCCTCAGCCCAGTCACAGTTTCATTTAACAACCATTTAATGACCAAGATACTAGTCCCAGTTATGTTCACTAAATAAGGATTATCTGTAAACTGTTCTTTTGGTATCCACGTATGCAAAAGACTGATAGCTGTAGGAGATGACCAAGCTGAGCCCAAGGGAAGGGTCAAACACATCAATGGCCAACGTAATTGTTTCAGGGTTCATTTTATTTACACCAAATATAATTCATTTAAGAAATTGGACAGCACATCCTTTATTAGTTTCAAATTCTTTCTTTAAAGATATCCATGGTGGAATGTAACATGCTGAAAGCAACAGTGGCAATGGGATGCTTTTGTGGCCCTTTGGGATAACCAAGAAATAAGTGTGTGTGTGTGTGTGTGTGTGTGTGTGTCAGAGAAGAATTTTTAACACAGGTATGTTGTACATGCATACATTTGGACAAACTTTGCAGAAATCTCCTCTTTTTTAAGTTTTATTTGGCATCATTCAATAGAGCAAAGTCTGAAAATGAAGCTGCATGCTACTGTAGGAGTCCAACAGTTTAGCAAATAAAAAGAGAACTTAGTGTTCCAGGGAGATGAATTTAAACTGCATGGAGATGAGGTGAGTGAAGTATTTCATTGAATACACCGGTATTGTGTGATAATAATTTGTTATCCAGAGCAAATTTTTACAATGGCTACTGTATATTTAATGGGCACAGGCAGGCTGTATATGTTATTCAATGGGCAATGGCAGGCTGTAATTAATGGACACAGGACAGGCTGTATATTCAATGGGCACAGGCAGGACACTGGTAGAATGTATATTATGAGCCTATGAGTTTTGAAGGATTTTAACTCGTGTTTTAGCTTGGTTGCTGAATGAGCTAAGGTTTTTGTACTTTTAAAGTTATTGTTGATACCATATTGTTTTTATTGACCCTCTTTTCCACTTACAGAGCTAGTTTACTGTTTTTCTTTGAAATAAATATTCAAAAACATTATTGGTATCTATTTTTATTTTTGAAATTTACCGGTAGCTGCTGCATTTCCCACCCTAGGCTTATACTCGAGTCAATAACTTTTCCAGTTTTTTGTGGTAAAATTAGGTGCCTCGGCTTATATTCGGATCGACCTATACTCGAGTATATACGGTATGTCAGATTTCCTATGAATCACAGAGAATATGACAGATGTAACCCTGGCAAAGTTATTAATTATTGCCTTACAATTTTGTGGAACAATTTAAGAATTATGAGACAGCATGCTGGGGACTGGCCTGTGAATGAAATAATCAATATTTTTTTTAAGATGAGGAATGTACGTATGTATGTATGTACATATATATTTGTTTTCATAGATTTTCATGGGTACAGGTATGCAGATCTTGGGGTATTTGGGTCTTTTCCCATGTAAGATTGAGAGTATCTTGGTGACATTTCAACAAGGTCCCACTTGCCATCTTCAGGCTGGTGCCTTCGGCTTCATGCTTGTGCGAGTAAAGCATGATCGGAGCTGCCATTTTTCTACAAATATTCGTGGGGGTGTGTGGAGTGTGGCTTTGTTGCTGTAAGCGGATTGGTTGGCTGTGTTGTAACATCTTGATTAGTTGATGGAGTTGATGTTTGCAGATTAGTCGGCTGTTTCGTAACATCCTGTGTGACTGAGGTACTGGCTGTGTGCCTATTGTTCTTTTGTGTTGTAACAACCTGGGTAATGGGCTGTGTGATGACATCCTGAGCTCCCTTCATGTTAGTCACACTTACCGGTGTCTAGCAGCATGCACCAAAAACATTTTACAAAGGCAAAAGCTATGTTGTGCTTAACAAGATTTGGGTATTCACTATTCATTTGCAAAATAAATTGAACTTAATGTTAACCTTAAGGAAGCTTGGTGGGCAAATGTGTTTATTTGATTGTTCATTTTCTGGCTTCGCATATTGTCCAAACTCATCCCTTTTTAGTTAGGTTATAGTTCAGGGTATTGTGCTGTCAGAAAACAAGTTGATTCCATAAGCAGGTTAAGCATGCTTGATGAACTTAGCGGGGTAAACTATCTAACTATGAATAATGCCATAAGTCAAGTGCTCCATGTAGCCCTGGACCCCTGTGAATGATTGGAATTCCAGATCCATCATAAGGCTTAGCTTTTTCTTCTTTGTGCATTAGAGTCAGACATAAAAATAGGTCAGATGATAGCAGGGGCTTTATAGTATGCAATATCATAGGTAGGGTACCTACTTGCTGTGTTCAGAAATTGCATAGGGTGTTTCTTGGATAGAGCTCGTAATATATGAAAACAAGTTTTATATAAATCATTAAGGATATTTTTATGGCATGTTATGCACAAGAAAGTTCTCAAGATCAATTTTTGTTTAGCTGTTCACAAAATGGAGACTTAAGTAAAGTGTTTCATATCCATAAAGCATATTTTAAAAGTCCTTCAGGTCAATCCCAAAGGGAAAGAACAGAGGTGGGTTCCTACCAGTTCGCACCTATTCAGTAGAACTGGTTCATCAAATCTACCGAACTGGTTAGAAGAGGTTCCACCAGTGGACCCGGAAAGCAGGCCACACCTACAGAAGCGGTTCCAAACTTTTTTGAAACCCACCACTGGTCCTTGGATATGATTATTCTACACTATCATGCTCATATTTATAAAACTCAGTGCCTCTGTGAAAGGTGAGGATGACTGCTGCATTTTTGGTGCAATAAGAACATTGCGTGTGTTGAAGTTGTTTTAACGCAAACCAAAGATGCTTTTTAAAAAACAAGTTTACATCATATTCTTATGCATGCCAGTGCTGTGTGTGAGATAATTTAAGGTGGTTCTGACAAGTGTCATCGGCATCTTCATATCCGGTCACATGGGCGGCAAGCCACTCCCATCCGGTCACATGGGTGGCAAGCCACTCCCACAAAGGAGGCCAAACCCACAGAGTAGGTTCGAACAATTTTGGAAACCCACCACTGGGAAAGAAATACATAGCCATCCCAGCAAGATACAAATTGACATTTCATATGGAAAGTACTGACATCATCGTGACAGTCTTCGATCAAGAAAAATTCCTGGAGGACAACAGTTCTTCAATGAACTCCTTTTCTATTTCCCTGTAAATAATATATTATGAATTGGTTGAGGCTGTATCCAAAATGCAAGCAATCAAATATTCACCAGCTTGATTAGACAAATAATTAAGCATTCCCAACACTTTTCTTGGGGAAACAAAAACAAAAACAAATCTGAAATTACAATACTGATGGGAAGATAATAAAAATTTGCTTTCTGATATTTGAAGAGCCAGCCGATGCTACAATAATACCGTCATACTGGTACAAAATGGAAATGTGTATTCTTTTTTTTCCAAAAGTAATGGGAAGATAGTTTGGAAACTAGCTGAGTTTATTCTATTTATCTGAAAGAGGTTGAACTAAAGGAAAGAAAATACGAATTTTCCAATACAAGATAATGTAAAAAACATAATTAGGAAATTACAGTATTGTGTTTTGAATTGCATTATGCATTGCAGGAAGAACTGGATTGAATTAGTTGTTTCTCTTCCATCTGCTTAGGGATTTTGACCTACATGGTAAAATGTGAAGAATGAAAACATTCTATTCATTTCTCTTCTCCTAGTAAGACATAAACATTTCAGTAGTACTATTAACTAAACAGAACTTTTGTAAGGATATAGGAAATTTTCTTCACTCCGAGTGAGACTATTGATCCAGTGTTTCTCAACCTTGGTGACTTGAAGATGTGTGCACTTCATCTCTCAGAATTCCACATGTCAGCATTATCCACCGGATCTTGTATAGTCATGGAAACTATGCATGGTTAGAACTGTGATAAGTTATTACCAGAAAATATTAGGAGTGTAGAGAAAGCAAAACTGGATCCGCATTTTGGACACACTGCATACAGTATGTTGAATACATAGCTTCACAGTTATCTAGGAAAGAGTTGATACTATTTATGTATTTGTAAATGGAGTGGCACAGTAGCCTAGTAGTGAAGATGCTTGCCTTCTATTTGGAAGGTTGAGAGTTCAATCCTAGGTAGTGGCAGATAAAGAAAAAAAAACTGCTGTGAACACTGCATGGCATCCGGAAGGGCATCTGGCCAGTAAATGCTCAGCTCCAACCAGAGGTGGTATTCAGCAGGTTCTGACCAGTTCTGGAGAACCAGTAGCGGAAATTTTGAGTAGTTTGGAGAACTGGTAAATATCACCTCTGACTGGCCACACCCCCATCTATTCTCTGCCTCCCAAGTCCCACCTGATCAAGAGGAAATGGGGATTTTGCAGTAACCTTCACCTGGAGTGGGGAGGGAATGGAGATTTTACAGTATCCTTCCCCTGCCACGTCCATCAAGCCATGTCCACAGAACAGGTAGTAAAAAAAAATTTGAATCCTACTACTGACCCCAACTCTATTCCTAAATTAAGGGGTTACAGGATTGTTGCAGGATCCAACCTGCAATGGTCACTGGGATCAGAGGTTTTGTATTTCGAGCTTTCAGACTTGTGCTGAAGCCCATTTTCAGGGAATTTCTCTCTAGCTAGGGAGGCTAGAGAGAAGTTCCCTGAATATAGGCTCAAGGATGAGAATAGAGTAGAGTAGAATACTTTATTGTCACTTTGAATGTACACTAATCAGCATTCATTAAAATGAAATTACATTTCACACAGCTCTCAAAGGGTCTCCACCTCTAGTATAAACATAAACATGACAAGATAAATAAATAAATACAAAATTATGCATGTACCCACATATATCATATGACATGGAGAAACAATACTGTCTAGTTCGGATCAGTGGTGGGATTCAGCCAGTTCGCACCTATTCGGGAGAACCGGTTGTTAACTTTCTAAACAGTTTGGAAAACCGGTTGTTGGAAGAAATCTTATTTTGTTTTTTTCCCACTTTACAGGGCTAATTCTGTAAGGAAGGCAGGAAGGAAGCATTATAGTGTTGTTTTTAGCCTAATCTTTATTGCCCTGCTTACAGAAACTGCCTCTCTTGTTAACCCTTATTACATTGTAACAGATAAGGCAAAGCGTCCATCGATATGAGTGACATTGAGTTGGCCACACCCACTGAGTCACATGACTACCAAGCCCCACCTACCCAGCTGGTCATAAGAGCAGAGAACCAGTTGTTAAATTATTTGAATCCCACCACTGGTTTGGATGTATATATGTACATGGCAAGAGAATGAGTCTGAAAGCTTGCAATACAAAACTTCTGGTCCTGGTGATCGACCCAGATTGCATTTTCCCTAAAATACCTTAGATTGTACGGAGGGGAGGAGGAACCATGACCTCACTGTATTCATTTCCTTAGACAAAGATTTTTCCATTTAGATGGAGAGAATCTAGTATTTCTATTAAGCCTAAACAAAGTGCTAATATAATTCTTCAAGCAGTATATAAAAAATTCATTATCCCTTTGAAGGCTAAACAAGTTGGAGCACCAGCAGAATAATGCAGTGGATCTTACTTACGATCAGCATCTCTCCTGAATTGTGTGCTGCATGCACAGATGTTATTTATTGACAACAAAACTCAAGAAAATGCCTGGCTGGTATTCAGTGTTTATTAAAGTGGACCCTGGAGACATTAGAGCGGAGATTGCTGTCCTTTGTATGGGAAAAAAAATGCCCTTTTGCATATATTGCATAACATTAATTTTGTAAATCTATTTCTTAAGCCACCAGTCCCTCAGTATGATTAGGATATAGATTTTCACAGGATAAGGAATACCACATCAGATTTCTTTGTAATGTGATGGAACCCCTACTGTGTATGAAATGAAGGAGACCAAATTTTTAGCAGCTCCCGAGGACAGAACAAAATTAATCAGCTCTAAAGGTGACCAGCCTACGCCAGTTTCTCCATTATTGAAAGCTATACAGATATAGACTAAACTTCCTATGCAATCCATAAATATTTTCCAGGGAGAAATGATATATATTACAATTTGGAGAATTATGGAGATGCTCTGTTAAAGAGGTGGAGCCAATTGAGGTAGAAGCTCCAAGAAGCAAGAAAATTCCCGGGATAGAACTGAAGATGATCTATTTCTTTAGTGAAAATCCTTTGAACCTAAGTCTCCAGATCCCAGAGAGCTCTAATTCTAAAACTGAACCATCAGTTAAGCCACCAGTTAGCTCTGAAAAGGGGCCTAAAGACACTCCTGGATGAAGCCACCACTCAAATGTAAACTAAGATCTAAGATCATCCCCAACTGAAGACCTGATTACTTAAGAAAGATAGTTAATGCACATCAAGGGTGGTGTCTATATTCTTCTTCTTGGTTTCATTGCCAGGATTCTATTCCAAGAACCTATCAGGATGTCAACAATTTATAGACTGTTTCCACTTGGGTGACAGTCAAAAGAACTATTATAATTAAATAATAAGGAAAGGATAATACTAGACCTGGCTTGCCACAATGGGCCGCTAATACATTTGCAGATGTGGGGGGGTGGGAGGAATATTATAGAACAGGAATAGAAAGGCAGACGAGAATGTAAACAACTTGGTCTAACATAATAACATGTTTTATTTATAATATAAAATTTCAAACTTATTTTTAAAAAGGCACCTCACATTGGTGTTTTATTTATATTTATTTATTTATATTTATTTATTTATATTTTATCAGTTTGATATAATATTGTATATATCTTAAACAGAATTGTTAGCCATAATGAGAAGAACACATGCTCTATCACGAAATGTTAGTTTAGGTGATTCTTCTCTGTAGAACCTATTCTTGAATTTTCTCTTCTTCCTATTAAAGCATCGGTATTCTCATTGCTTGGAGTTCTGCAGTGTTGGAATGATAAAAACTGAACTAACAGATCTCTAAGGTCCCTGCCAATCCTTCCATTCTACGATTCTTTGATTCTGTGTTCAGTGGTGGCTAACTCGGCAATTCAATCCACTTTTATTTTATTTTAAACTGTGGACAGCAGCTTATTCCTTCATCATTTATCCACGTGGTTGCCATTGAAAGAAAACATGGATGGGAATATGGTGGATATGACGTATTGGTGGCAAAATGCATCAGATGTGGATGCAATATGAACCTCACTCCAGTGGCGAGATGCATAACTTGAAGATCTAGGATTACCTCTTTAAAAAGCTTGAAAGCAAATTTAAATTGCTAATGTGTCATGGAAATGATTGCATATTTTTATTGATTGATTGATTGATTGATTGATTTGTCAAATGTCTATACTGCCCATCTCACCTAAGTAAATCTATATACATATTGGACTAATCACTTTAAGTATGACTGATTGATTTTGATATTAAATTAAATTAGCTGAATTGGGTTTTATCTGTGTCTTCATCTTAGCAATTCCTTCCTTATATAGATTGACTACTAGCATACTGCGCAAACTGTATGAATCCACTCCAAAGCATCCCATAACTCCACACCAAATAGATGAAATGTCCATCATAATATCAGAAAATAAACTCCTTCCTTTCAGAATTGCATCATGACATCACACAGAAGTACATAAGCCATGATGTCTTTATCACCACTCACCACCCACACAGACATGCCTGATATTTATTTATTTATTTATTTATTTATTTATTTATTTATTTATTTATTTATTTATTTATTTCAACGGTAGGGTTGTGGTCAGTGCTTTTATAGTTCACAATCTCAAGCTGAGAATTCAGGGCTAAGTGTTGCACTTTAGAGAATGTCAGTTTCTTTTCCAAAGTCCTCCCTTTCTCAGCTTAAAGGTAAAGGTTCCCCTCGCACATATGTGCCAGTTTTTCCCAACTCTGGGGGGTGGTACTCATCTCCATTTCAAAGCAGAAGAACCAGCACTGTCCAAAGATGTCTCCATGGTCATGTGGCTGGCATGACTAAATGCCAAAGGCGCATGGAACGCTGTTACCTTCCCACCAAAGGTGGTCCCTATTTTTCTACTTGCATTTTTACATGCTTTCGAACTGCTAGGTTGGCAGAAGCTGGGACAAGTAACAGGAGCTCACTCTGTTATGCAGCGCTAGGGATTCAAACCGCTGAACTGCTGACCTTTCTGATTGACAAGCTCAGTGTCTTAGCCACTGAGCCACCTTAAGGACAAGATAAATGTAGCCAGGTAAGCAAGTGGGTCATTCGGCAAAAGGGTTAGAAAAAAAGATGAATTTGAGAAAGACTCCAGTAAGGAGGAATAAATATAATCCATTGCAATGAAAAAGAAGAAAAGTTGATTAATGGAAGGTTACCAAACTTACTTACCTAAACTTAACAGGAAGATGAAACTTTTAATAAATACATGGGGCAATTCCCTCGCTGTGCTTGACCTTTATATTCCATCAGCCTCTTGAATTCAATGTTAAGTTTACTCAACATGTGGCTTTCTAGAAGAATGACAGCCATTTCCAAGAAGCATCATTCAGACTGTCTAATCAATGGCTTGCATAACCTTAAGGGGTAATTTCTACATTTTCTGATTAGAATAAGGTTCAGCCTTATCATAGAAAAATCATCCCAGATTACAGTATTTTGCAGGATATTTCTAACACATGGGAGTTTACATCCAGACAAAAAAAAAAGAGTGAGTTTTCTGTACCTTATAGACAAAGATACAGAAAGGTATTGTTCAATTTTGGAAAGATAAACGTACGGCTCCAGCTATTCAGTGGGTTGCAGAATTGACTAGTATAGATTAGTTATGGATGTCTGCAAATTATGGCTTCCATTTATTAAAAGGTATAATGTACAACTATGTGTGTGTGTGTGTGCGTGTGCGTGCATGTGTGCATGTATGCATGTATGCATGTATCCATGCATGTATGTGTGTGTAGGACATATCCCTGAATATAATTCCTGTACATTTTTATTTCTTTTCTTTTTGTTTTATAATATTGTTATTTTTTAAAAAAATCAGCCTAGATTCAGTAGGGTTGATCAAAGCACGCTTAACTAAGTCTTTTGTATAGAAAAAATAATCCAGCAACCAATGAGGGGATTTTGAACTCATCAGAGTGTTACACATTCTGTTTTACAGATCATCATATTACTTCGCTCCCCAAGAACTCCTGGAGAGATTAAAGTATATATAATCACTTGAAACTAATTGTGTAAATATGTGGTTGGCAGAATAATTACTTTTCAGGGGTTTAAAGAAAGCTCTGGTGATAGATTAACAGCTGGACAGTCGTGTAGCTTGGATGAGCAGAAAGCTTTCAGACTAAACCTCTCAAGGGAAGTTTTAACAGATTAACAGAGTTTGAAGGGAACTTATAGGTCATCTAGTCCAACCCCCTGCTCAAGCAGGAGACCCTACACCATTTCTGACAAACGCCAGTCCAATCTCTTCTTGAAAGTCTCAAGTGATGAAGCTCCCACAATTTCCGAAGGGAACTTCTGTTCCATTGGTTGATTGTTCTTACTGTCAAAAAGCTCCTCCTTATTTCTAGGATGAATCGCCCCTTGGTCAGTTTCCATCCATTAGCCCTTGTCTGGCCTTAAGGTGCTTTGGAAAATAGCTTGACCCCTTCCTCTCTCTGGCAGCTATCAGATCTATACGATAGATAGATAGATAGATAGATAGATAGATAGATAGATAGATAGATAGATAGATAGATAGATAGACAGACAGACAGACAGACAGACAGACAGACAGACAGACAGACAGACAGACAGACAGACAGACTGACAGACTGACTATATTGCCAAAAGTATTAGCTCACCTGCCTTTACTCGCATATGAACTTACAGTATTTAACCTGTGATTATGTCTTCCCGACTGAATTGCTGTTAGTATTTTTCCCTCTTTGGATTCATTGTTGAGTCACTGACACTGCATTAGTGCCCATAATGTGCTAGATATTTCCTTACTCTACTCCATGCTTCATTCACTTTTATTATCCTACAGATGCATATCAGTTATAACGTGACTTCTCCAAATTAATGACTTTTTTCATTATTTTTTGTGCTAATTATAATTAATCTGGATTTTATCAGACTGATTTTCATTTATCTGTTCTGTATTAATATGAGTATTGGGTAGAGAATTTGTAATAACATCCATTAGACATCAATCAGCAGAGATCTGGAGCAGGTGGCATGTCCATATGGGAATGCATGGCAGAGGTTGAGGGGAGCAGGTAGTCCTGCAAGTAGCTCGGTTCTATGGTATCTAAAGCTTTAAAGGCAATAACCAGGAAACTTGAATTGCACCTGAACATCTATTGGGAGCCAATATAAGTTCATATGCGAGTAAAGGCAGGTGAGCGAATACTTTTGGCAATAGAGTGTAGATAGATAGATAGATAGATAGATAGATAGATAGATAGATAGATAGATAGATAGATAGATAGATAGATAGATAGATAGATAGATAGATGGATGATAGACAGACAGACAGACAGAAAGACAGACAGACACACAATGGGATGTATGTATGTGTGTGTATACATGTACATGTACATGTACATGTACATGTACATATACATATACATATACATATACATATACATATACATATACATATACATATACATATACATATACATATACATATACATATACATACATACATTATAGATAATGGCAGTTATCCAGATAAACTCTAGTTCAGTTTATACACTCTAAACTTCCGTTGGCAGTACAAATGTTCATAAATTGGGTTCACATTTGCAACTTATTGTCATAAAAATCTCTGGAGACTCTTTTTGTTTGCCCTGGCCAAAAAAAAAAAAATGCCAATAAGAAGTTAGCATTCAGTTTTGCAACAAATGCCTGGAATTTTGCCTAAAGATAAACCAAGGGGAAAGTGATGGGTTGAAGCCAAAGCTGTTTGAAATGGCAAGACCAAATCATGTATTAAACTTGCTTTATTTTTTCTGGAAAGCAAAGGAGTTAGCATCCCTTTCTAACATACTACATTTACAGTAACAACTGCAGAAACATCATACCTCTAAAAAGAGCTGTCATGGATCCAAACAAAACCGATTTATCTAACAATCTATCTCAGCATAACATCCAGATGTGTACAGATAGAATGTATGGGAAATAAAACATTACCACTCATGTTCCCTAATAACTGCCATTTAGTCTCATGCCTCTAATTTAATTAAGAGCATTAATTAAATCAACTGAAATTGAACTCATAATGCACAGAAGAATAAGTGTAGATTGGCCCTGAAGTGCAAGGCAGAAGGGAAACATGAATTCCTGATGCATTAAACTTTGGCTCCAGAATTTCAAACCACTTTGTTAGCTAATGGGAGGGTAGTATATCAGAATGAATATGTAGCATGGCTGTGGGAGGTGGATCATAAGGAAGGCTGAGTGCCAAAGAATTAGTGTTTTCGAATTGTGGGGTTGGAGAAGACTCTTAAGACTTGGACTGCAAGGACATCAAACCAGTCAATCCTAATGGAAATCAATCTAACAAAGTTTAGAGGATTTTTGATACTCTAGTTCTAGATTTTAGTCATTCTAGTCCTTCATAGAAATGGAGTGCCCAGATCTGAGAAATTTGTTGATCCCTTATCTTCACAAATCTGTTCAATTCTTTAGTTATTAGGATAGAGTATTTTCTCTTCAACTGGATTTCAGCCAAATCTTCCACCTCTGATATCTGAGTCTGAATCTTGGCCTATGATACTCATTTTGTAGCAGGGAGGGAGAGAGAGAATATTAGAACATCTGCAGGAAAGATCCAAGAGAACAAGAGAATCATCCATTAATGAAAAGATCTTGTTTTCTAAAAGTTGCCTCTAAGATTCATGGTTTTATGTCAGCAATATCTGATGTCCAGGTTGTCTATTTTCTGTAGTCCCGAGAAGAGAATGCATTCTTAATGCTATTTTTATTTATTAAATAATTATCCCGCCTTCATTGCTTTATAAATAACTCAAAATGATGAACATACTGTACATCATATTCATTTCCTCTTCCTATTTTCCCCAAAACAATAACAACTCTGAGGTAGGCTGGGAAGAGACAGAATGACTGGCCCAAAGTCACCCAACTATATGGAATCTTCCTTTCAATTTCTCAACAGTTCTTTTTGTTTCAAAATATGTTTTGTGTAATTATTAAGAAGTTTAATACCCCCTCTCCAGTGGTGGGTTTCAAAAATTGTTCGAACCTTCTCTGTGGGTGTGGCCTCCTTTGTGGAGTGGCTTGCCACCCATGTGACCGGATGGGAGTGGCTTGCCGCCCATGTGACCGGATATGAAGATGCCGACGACACTTGTCAGAACCACCTTAAATTACCTCACACAGAGCACTGGCATGCATAAGAATATGAGGTAAACTTGTTTTTTGAAAGGCATCTTTGATTTGCGTTAAAACAACTTCAACACACACAATGTTCTGATTGCACCACAAACGCAGTAGTCATCCTTACCTTTCACAGAGGCACTGAGTTTTATAAATATGAGCATGATAGTGTAGAATAATCATATCCAAGGACCAGTGGTGGGTTTCAAAAAATTTTGGAACCTCTTCTGTAGGTGTGGCCTGCTTTCCAGGTCCACTGGTGGAACCTCTTCTAACCGGTTCGGTAGATTTGACAAACCAGTTCTACCGAATAGGTGCGAACTGGTAGGAACCCACCTCTGCCCCTCTCCCTCAATTTCATTTTATGGTATTTTTAGTGGGGACAGAATGGGCTACTGCTGATGTTTTCTGTAACACATTTTTTTTCTACCTGTTGAAACTCATGGTTGCCTGTGCTTCACAGTCATGGAAGGAATTCATTCACTGTCTTCCTATGAAAAGTTGGAAAGTTACAGCCCTCTGGTAAGAAGATTATAGAAAAATGATGATCACTTGTACACAGCATTTGGCCACTAGGTAACTATAAACCAGAGGTGGTATTTAGAGGTTCTGACAGTTTTGGAGAACTGGTAGCAAAAAATTTGAGTAGTTTGGAGAACTGGTAAATACCACCTCTGACTGTCACTGCCCCATCTATTCTCTGTCTCCAGAGTCCCAGCTGATCAGGAGGAAATGGGGATTTTGCAGTATCCTTCCCCTGCCACGCCCACCAAGCCACACCCACCACCCCACACCATGCCCACCAAGCCATGCCCGCAGAACTGGTAGTAAAAAAATTTGAATCCCAAAAGTGCTATAAACCTTAAAAAGTCACACTCCATGGATAAAATGTAACTAACCTCTTTCAAAGAAACATTCTCTTTTATTGGTCAGACCCAATCGTTCTAATTATTATTTATTTTCAATGTTTAATTAAAAAAGCCAGATGGGAAACTGACTTTCTGCATAATAAATCCCTTGCCTCTGCTTATTTATTTATATTTATTTAACAGATTGCGCAACCTATTGCTAGGATCCCCTGACAATGGAAAATTAAGCATAAAATTAGGGAAGCTACAGAAAAAATCTTATTTTCAAAAGCTACATTTTTATGAAGTTTTTTTTTAAATAAGGGTAGTCTATTCAGCTCAGCAGGACATAAATGTTAAACATTGGGTTAAAATCAATCGCAGAGCTCAGCAAAATATGCATTTTCCCTACTGCAGAGAAGTATATAGAGAAGGTCATTATCTCATATCAAATGATTCCAAGCCTTACATTGCTTTAAAGGCAATACTTAGCACTCCATATTTTGTCAAAGAACCTAATTAACAGCCCGGGCAATATTTTGTAATGGGATCTATTCAAATTCTCCCAGAGTCCAAACCATGATTTATTTTGAACATGTTCAACCTTCCCTTCCCTGTACAAAACTCAGAAGCAAGCTGGAAGCAGTTATCTGTCTTTGGATAGATGAGTATTTTGTCACTGACAAACCACCCTCTTGGAAATGTGCAAGCTTCACAGCTGTTTTGCACAAATGCTCACTCTATTATTCTCAAAATCCCAAATATGATCACTGGGTTGAGTTTCCTTATATTACAAAGCAGAATGCTGGAGTAGACAGGCTTTTGATTGGATCAAGCAGGGGTTATTCTTATGTGTTAGAACTCAGACTTTTAATAAATGAGAATTCTCTGGTGTAGGATGTTTTGCAAGAAAAACCAAATGTACAGGTATAGAATAGATGGAACCTGACTCAATAGCAGTAACTGAGAGAGGGATTTTGCAGTCCTAGTGGATAATCGTTTAAATATGAGCCAGCAGTGTGCAGCAGTCACAAAAAAGCCAATTGTGCAGCCATCTTTTCTTTTGGATCTTTGGCCTGCCACACTTTCTATTATTCTACCATGCATTTTCTATTGTGGGAAAATGGGAGGGGGGATTGTACAAAGTTAGATGATATGTAGCCATAACAAAATTCTTTCTAGATAGCCAAGGTCATCCTTTGTCTTTGCACCTCTGAACCTGACCAGAACTGTATGGGTGGAACTGCCAGCATGGCAGTGGAAGATTGGACCATGTAATGGATTTGTGGATGTGGGGGCAAGATCTTGAACTTACAACTGAGTGGGGAAAACCAGGAAGCTTTCAGATTCGGGTTTTCCCAGATGTGCCAACATGGCTCTCTTAATACATTGGAACTTTGAGCAATACTTTGCCTTGGACTCTGATTTACTTTTGGATGCTATTTGGAACCCTGACACCAATGCAGTCCTAGGCTGCATTAACAGAGCGATGGAATCGGGTGATGTGAAATATTAGTACCAATTTATAATGACTTGGTAAGAGAACACTTTGACTATTACATCCAGTTTTGGTCACCACAACATTAAAAAAAAGATGTTGGGATTGTAGAAAGAGTGAAGAGAAGAGTAACAAAGATGATTAGGATGCTGGAGGCTAAAACACATAAAGGACAGTTGCAGGAATTGGCTATGTCTAGTTTAATGGAAGGGAAGGACTAGGGGTGATATAATAGCAGTGTTCCAATAGCGAAGGGTCTGCCACAAATAAGAAGGGGTCAACCTCTTCTTTAAAGCACCTGAAGGCAGAATAAGAAGTAATGGATGGAAACCAATCAAGAAGAAGACCAACCTAGAACTAAGGATACATTTTCTATCAGGGAGAACAATTAATCAGTGGAACGACTTGCCTCCAGAAGTTGTGGATGCTCCAACACAGAAGGTTTTTAAGCAAAGATTGTCTGAAACATTATAGGGGGTTCTGCCTGACCAGGGGTTGAACCTGAAGGTCCCTTCTAACTCTGTTCTTCTGTTATTTTTTTTCTGCTGCAAGGAAGACTATAATTGGAATCTTTGATGCTCCTGATTTCTTAACATTACCTAACATGAAGGGGAGCCAACAATTAAAGGTTTCTCCAAGTTTCTCTGTGACTCATCTTAACACGTTGGGTTTGTTTCTCATACTTTCCTCTTTCTTGAGCCTGAATAGTCTTGTCAGTGCTTTAATGTAGTCCAGACAAGCAACACAAACCATTAATATTAACACTACCTTTATAGTAAGGTTACAGCAACAGAATCTTGCAAGTCTTAAATTACTGTTTGTCAGGGTTCCAAGTAACACCCCCAACAAAAGAAGACTCCGAAGCTTGAGTTTCCTCAAAATTCCATTTTATTAGGGATGTCGTATTGGCACATCGGGGAAAACCCGAATCTGATAGCTTCCAGGTTTTTCCCCACCCAAATAGCAATAGCAATAGCAGTTAGACTTATATACCGCTTCATAGGGCTTTCAGCCCTCTCTAAGTGGTTTACGGAGTCAGCATATTGCCCCCACAGTCTGGGTCCTCATTTTACCCACCTTGGAAGGATGGAAAACTGAGTCAACCCTGAGCCGGTGAGATTTGAACAGCCGAACTGCAGAACTGCAGTCAGCTGAAGTAGCCTGCAGTGCTGCATTTAACCACTGCGCCACCTCGGCTCTTATGAAAGTCCAAGTCCCTGCCCAGCACCCACATGTCCATCACATGGCCAAATCAGACACCATCCAAAACTGGAGATGCCTCCCAGTCATACCATCACAGCTGCAGGACAAAGTGTCCTTGACTCTCTGAGAAAGGAATGTTGTTTCAACTATATATCTCCCATACTCCCTATAATCCCCCCTCCCATTTTCCCACAGCATTGAATATGGCAGGCCAGAAAACCCAATGTAAAAGATGACTTCCAGGCCTGACACTTCTCCCCTCCTTTCTTTTTACTTTCCATAAAAGTAAGGAGGGTTCCTTCTGAGAGGTTTCTAATGCCTCTTTCTTGTTTGCAGGCTGAGCTTTCTCTTGGATTATGGTTTTCTAGTTTGCATTCTTCCTCCTGTCTACCAAGGTCAATCTCACATCCCGTTACAAATCTTTTCTTGAAGTTTCTTTTCAGGAAAGGAGAGAGTCACTCCCTTCCCTGTTCTCAGGGTTAGATCCACATTCAGTCCCAGCAAGTTATCATACATCCCTGGTCATGTAGGACATGGGGAATGACTGAACATCTGAATACCCATAATAAGATGATATTACAGGTAGTCTTCAACTTACAATGGGTGGCTTAATGACCATTCGAACTCCCAGCAGTCCCCTGGATTTGAGGTACCAAAGGTTATCCCTCCCTTGCAGTCATGTGACCATATTTTGAGCTCTCAGCAACTAGGCCATTTGACACTGGGCCATTTGCAGCATCCTGCATTCATATGAGCATTGAGATAGTGTTGCTTAAAACAACATTTATATTTAGTCTTGGTTTTGGGTTTTTTTGCAAAATCACACCCGTAACGAACCATTGGTTTTCTACTGACTCCAACATTCACTTAACATCAGCACATTTGCTTAACAACTGTGGTGATTTGCTTAATGACTATTTGAGAAGAGGTGGTAAAATTGGATTGACATTTCTTTTATTATTTTCAGTGTTACATTTATCAACTTACACTGGGTATATTAAAATGCTATTTTTTTAAAGCAAGAGAATTTTTAGTGTAATTTTAAAAAGAGGATGTCTACATGGATATTAGTGTGTATATATATGTGTGTGTGTGTATGTATGATGTATGTATGTATGTATGTAAGTATGTATGTATTTAGTGTCACAACCCCTGGTATGCCCAAATATGGGAGGAAGCTAACTGCTTCCATTCTCTGTCTATCGGCTCGTCACAAGAGTCCATCACGACAGAAACCCAAATACCTTGAAATAGATCTATACTAGTCTCCCTTTATTTATTTATCAGAAAAAATACTATATATCTATATCTATATCTATATCTATATCTATATCTAGATCTAGATCTAGATCTATATCTATATCTATATCTATATCTATATCTAGATCTAGATCTAGATCTAGATCTATAATATATATAGTATATAATATATGTTGTATTTTTGCTGATATATATATATATATGTGTGTGTGTGTGTGTGTGTTTATTTGTGCTGATATATATATATATATATATATATATATATATATATATATATATATATATATGCTAATTTTGGTTTTTTTATTTATAATGGGTTTATTTAATTCTCAGAAAAGATAAAATCTACAGATGAACAGATATTTTATATATTTGAAAAAATGCTGATCAATACTGTAAAGCATTAATAAAAGATGCTAAGCAAAGTACATTGAGTTGTTTTCATAATATTGTATTAAAAAGAAAAACAAGAAAATGTGAATTTTTGAGTTTAGTAACAAAATGTCAACCATGTTATTGTTTATAAATATTAAAAGGAAAACAGAAATAAGAGGGGCTGAGAAACTAATATAGATTACTTATATTTGATTTCTGATTTCCCTTTCTTTGTTCTTTGCAATATCTTTTAAATTAAACTTTAGAAACCATGTTATAAATATTTGCATTGGTCTTGCTGTTTCATGTGCTACTTCTAGGTCTGCCTGTCTATCTGTCCATCCATCCATCCATCCATCCATCCGTCCAATCCATCTGTCTGTCCATCTGTCCATCCGTCTGTCTGTCTGTGTCTGTCTATCTATCTATTATTCTATCATATCATCTATCTATCTATATCTGTCTGTCTTTCTGTCTGTCTATCTAACTTCTATCATCTATATTCTATCTATCATCTATCTATCTACCTTCTATCAACGATAGTCTGTCTGTCTGTCTGTCTGTCTCTGTCTATCTATCTATCTATCTATCTATCTATCTATCTATCTATCTATCTATCTATCTATCTATCATCTATCTATCTAGAAGCCATTCTTGTTTGAATATAATGAAACCTCTGTTTAACTTTAAGTGGCCTGTTTTCAAAAATGTTTGATATGTGAAGGGAATTTGTTTTCTAAGACTAGTTTTGCACATATTCCTAATTAGAATTGGATTTTACCTAACAGAAAATTTGAATAAATTGATTGTTCTTTCTGAAATAAAGCTTCAGGAAAAATAGAAAGGTAGATATGACTGTAGGTTGCAATATAACAATGTATTACATTTTTTTCACGGTGTAAAGTATAGAATTTTTAAAAAATGAATAAAAATATCTGAAAACTGAGTAATGTTTTGTTCCATTCTTGGCAGATCTACATAAAACCTTTCCAATAGAGTTCACGAAGTTGATGCTCTACTAGGTGGTCATTCCATACAGAAAAAGTTAAAAAATATGTAAATCCTATTATATTTTTGAAAACTTGATAAAGACCAACATAGTATGTTATTCCAATGTAAAATAATTACTTTACAAATCTGACTTACAAAATAAGCTGTTTTCTTTTCATAGTCAACATAGTCAAGGCAAAATTCTGGGGTACTGTTAGAGAACTTTGCTTACAGGACTTCTTAATTCTTGCATTCAATCTTGTGTTTCTTGAGAAGATGAAGCAGGGAGTGTTTAATTATCACATGAAGTCCAAAGTCAGCATATAGAATAACAATAGCCTTTAGACTTATATACCATTTCATAGTGCTTTTACAGCCTAAGTGATTTACAGAGTCAGCATATGGCCTCCAAAAATCTGGATCCTTATTTTAGCAACCTCAGAAGGATGGAAGGATGAGTCAGCCTTGAACCAGTCAGGATTGAACTGCCAACAGTTGGCAGAGGTATCCCACAATACTGCATTCTAAACACTGTGCCACCAGGACTCTTTTGAATGAGTGTGAATGATTGAGAGTTAATGCTCAAGATACAGGCAGAGAAGGACCCGGGCACATAGAAAGTGGCATTTATAGACCTGTCACCCCATCCTTAGTGGTAGAGCAGTAAAAATTTGGGTAGATGCTAGGAGCATAGCACCCATTTACTGTTAAGAGATTTAATACTGCCTTACATTTACATTTTTATAGCATATTTATGTCCACATTTAGAGTGCTGAAAACTGAGCAAAGCTCTAAGTTGTATTGGTAGGACCAATGCAGAAATAAACAGTCCCTTAGCAGAGTTAAATTGAGGTCTGCAGCTGGCCACATTCACGAAGCTGAGAAAAATGAATGCATCTGGAAACAAAGTCACCCCAAACAATCAGACGAGCAGAACTGTTTAATGAGGATTTAAACTAATTGGCCAGTTAATCATGACAATTGCATGAGTTTCCACCCCCCAATCTCATCAGTAATTCTTAATATATGATAATAATAATATATGAAATTGAAAGGACTCCGGTATCACCCCCCCCCACTTTGCAAATGTATCTCACATAACAACCCAGAAGCAGTGACAAAAATCCATTAAACCTGCCATGCTACTGTATGAATCTCTTTGAAGCCCATCACTTTTGATTTGAAGGTTGGAAGCAGATTCCCACCTCATTTTGTGCATAAATAGGAATAAAATAATCATCTAATCTATATCTAATTGGAATCACCTTTAAGTGCAAAGGAAATAAAAGCAAATGCATTTGATTGTTTTCTTCTTTCAAGGACATCCCCTTCAAGATAATCACTGCAAGGATGGATGGATGGATGGATGGATGGATGGATGGATGGATGGATGGATGGATGGATGGATGGTGGATGGTGGATGGTGGATGATGGATGGATGGATGGATGGATGGATAGATAGATAGATAGATAGATAGATAGATCAATGAGAGAGAGTGGAGAGGGAGGGGGGAGGGAGGGAGAGGGAGAGAAAGAGAGAGAAATAGCACTTAGACTTATATACCACTCAATAGTACTTTACAGCACTCTCTGAGCCAGCAGAGTCAGCCTATTGCCCCCCAAAATCTGGGTCCTCATTTTACTGGCCTCAAAAAGATAGAAGCCTGAGTCAACCTTAAGCTGGTTAGGATCGAAGTCCTTGCTGTGAGCAGAATTAGCCTGCAATACTGCATTGTAACCATTGCATTGTAACCATTGTGCCACTATGGTCCAGATACATAGATAGATAGATAGATAGATAGATAGATAGATAGATAGATAGATGGATGGATGGATGGATGGATGGATGGATGGATGGATGGATGGATGGATGGATGGATGGATGATAGCATTTAGCAATAGCACATAGCAATAGTACTTAGACTTATATACCACTTTACAGATTATTCTTTATACTATTTATGTTGTTTGTATTTGTTGTCATGTGATTGCACCAATGAGGCTAAAAGCAATTTTGTTGTATTTATTTTGTACAATGACAATAACGGCTATACTACTACAGTGCTGTACAGCCCTCTCTAAGTGGTTTTCAGGGTCAGCATATTGTCCCCAACAATTTGGGTCCTCATTTTACCCACCTCAGAAGGATGGAAGGATGAGTCAACCTTGAGCCTGGTGAGATTTGAACTGCCAAATTGCAGTCAGCCAGCAGTCAGCAGAAGTAGCCTGCACTCTAACCACTGCACCACTGTGGCTCATAGACAGTTGATAGATGACAGATGATAAATAGATAGGTAGGTAGGTAGGTAGGTAGGTAGGTAGGTAGGTAGGTAGGTAAATGATAGATAGATAGCCTTCAGTGGATATGGAGGTTTTCTACACCTATAATCAGTAAAGAACAGGCTATGAATCCTTTGGAAAACTTGGGATGAATAGTACTGATATTATTCCTATGAGTCTTAGAGATAAAGCAAGCGAAAGAATTGGGAGAGGCGAAGAATCATTGAATGGCAAGAGATAATGCTAATGCAATATGCATCTGCAGTTGCCATTTGAAATATGTTGACCATTTTAATGCTCAGGAATAGACTCTAGTTCTCTCAGAGGCAAAGCGATCATCATTTATATCCTGACTAAATCAAGGGCAGTCCAGTTACTATTTATGTTGTATACTCCAGTGAGTTTCTGCTATATTCACTGCATCGGTATTGCAATTTAAAATGCTGGGTTGCAGCCAAAGGGGAGTAAGGTAGATGCTTTATTGTGAACCCATGCAGTGTACTGTAGATGTGGAAGGAGACCAACAAATCAGCAGATAACCTTTCCATCATAGCCTTGCACTTAATAAACAGGAAGATCCATTTATTCAATTGAGCAAAATGTCAGATGGACTGGACACACTTGCCCTTGAGGGCAGTGCATCTAGTCTTTGTAAAAATGGTTTTATATATATTATAGCTACCAGACCCAGGCTGAAAAACTCCAGGCAGCCACTAGAGGAATGCAGAGAGGCAGATCAAATACTTTGCTGCCATCTTGTGGATGGCCAGATTTTGCACCCGAGATATAATAATAGCCTGACCTTCCTTCTGTCTGTCCCTCCCTCCCCACATACCCACACACTAAATTTAATTGAATTAATTCTGAACACATTTCCCTGGAGAATGCATGAACAAAAAAGGAAGCAGTAAAGGGTGTATAGATGCATACACTTGTGTGCATGTGTTTGTATCTACAAATCAGTGTTGACTCCTGCCAAGGTTTTTCAGAAGTGGTCTGTCATTGCCTCCTCCTGCCTACGTCTGAGAAAGACTGACTGACACAAAGTCACCGAACAGTTTTCATGATCTCCCATTTTCTAGTCTGGTGTCTTAATCACTTCACCAAATTTGCTTTCTAGATACAGTATTTTTTTCAGTATCTGGGCAGCAAATTTTGTGAAGCAAATTGCTATGGGTCTGGAGCTTCCTCCAGCATTATTTGGTGATCTCATTCTAAAGACTAAAGACTTATCCTTATTGCCCAGTTGCCCAATCATTTCTAGAAGACAGAGACAGATGACATCACCATCTATTAATCTCTCACCCACCTTCAAAGGAACATCAGAAAACATTTTTCTGCTCCATTTTCAAAGTTCATTTCATGTATGTTACTTTAAGTGCTCTTGTCTGCTTGGGATAAAATGCTTATAATTCTTTGGCCACTTCAACTGAGCCAATGCTTATCATACACTATAATAGTCTTTATACATCTCCTAATCAGCATAAGAGGGACGCGGTGGCTCAGTGGCTAAGACACTGAGCTTGTTGATCAGAAATTTCGGCAGTTCAGTGGTTTGAATCCCTAGCTCTGCATAATGGAGGGAGCTCCCATTACTTCTTCCAGCTTCTGCCAACCTAGCAGTTTGAAAGCATGTAAAAATGCAAGAAGAAAAAAAATAGGAACCCTCTTTGGTGTGAAGGTAACTGTTCCGTGTACCTTCTGCATTTAGTCATGCCGGCCACAAGACCATGGAGGTGTCTTTGGATAACACTCGCTTTTCGGCTTTGAAATGGAGATGAGCAGTCGGGAATGACTAGCGCATGTTTGCGAGGGGAACTTTTATCTTAATCAGCATAAATGAATAGCACATGGCTAAAATCTTTACCTTCTTTCTCCTAAATTAGAAAAGTTTCAAGATGCACACTCAAATAATGGTTACTCTGGATGATTGGTGTCACCTGCAAATGGGAAAAAAACCATCACAATTATTCTCCCTAAGGGAGAAGGAGATTTGACAGAGGGCTATATTTATCGTTAGAGCCAACTGTTGAAAGCTGGCCCTAAGATGTGGTTGGTGTTGACATTGCCCTAAAAAGAAGCAACATTGTCTTATTTTACCAAAGAAGACACCTGTCTTGTGTATGCTGACTCTGTGAACTTTATGTGAAAAAAATGGAAAGATTTAAAAATCCTTACAGTGGGTGTATGGATGGAAAAAAATTAATGGAGTTAACAAAGATGGCCAAATCAACTGCTTTAGTTTTGCGTCTACTTAGAAACCACTTGTAGACTTTATTCTCAAGACACTTATTCTATACCTGTGCATTTGATTTTTCCTGTTTAAGCTCTAGACCTTGCTTTTCTCACCAATGAACTGCTGAATGGGTCCATTTCTCTAGTCCATGAAGATCCTTCTGAATCTTTTGTCTGACTTCCAAAGTGTTAGCAATTTCCCCCAGCTAGGTGTTGTCTGTATATTTGATGAGCTTTTGTTCATCCAAATATTGAAAATGTTGAAGAGCACTGGCTCCAAGATAGAACAGGTTTTGCGATAACCTGTTGCATGCTGCCCTCCATGTAGATGTGGTTCCATTGAGGACTACACACCAAATGCAGTTGATGAGCCAACTGAGACTCCATCAGGTTGTGATATTGTGTATCCTATGTTGCTCTACTTTACAAAGAAGAAGGCTGTCTACTTTGTCAAATGCTTTTGGTAATGTCCAAGCATACTACATTCATAGCATCTCTCTGATCTACTGATATACTTTGGGAGCAGAACCCATAGAATCTGGATAGATGTCAACCTCAACAACATCTTCAATAGCATCATTTAGCACGGAGAACCCCAACCTCTGGTCCATTGACTGGCACAGGTTCACAGCAAGCTAGAAACTGGGTCGCATAAACAAGCAAAGCTCCATCCATGGGAATGCAGGCAGAATACGAAACCACACCCCCTCTGGTCCAATGGAAAAATCACTCTCCATGGAACTGGTCCCTGGTGCCCAAAGGTTTGGGGGCTGCAGATCTATTTATATGTATTGCAAAAGTTGTGTTAATTGAAGGAAGAAAAAAAACTTCCAATCCAGAATTGCTCAAGATTGAGATAGGTTACTACCTCAATGGGCAGGAAATGAAATGAAGACTATATTAAGAAGATTCTGATAATGGTTTGTGGGGCATCTTCATGACCCCAGGGGGATGTAAGGAATAGCCTTGTGTTTCCTTCGCACTGCATATGCAAAGGGGATTTAATAGGAAGGATATATCTGAAGAAGAGATGAAGAAAAGAAGAGCCAATGATAAAGAAGACAAGAGAAGACAGCAGAACTGTCAGAAAGAAAAACAAATGAAAAAAAAGAGTAATAGAAGCAATAATGAAGGCTCAAAGGAAACAGTGAAAAATACTGAGATTCAGCAGAAGCCACCAGGATAAATCACTATCCAATTTTCATACCACATTTGTAATCAATTGTGATTTTCGTAACAAGCAGTTGTGGGATTCAGCCAGTTTGCACCATTTCGGTTGTTAACTTTCTGAGCAGTTTGGCAAACTGGTTGTTAGAAGAAATCATTAGGGCAGAGAACTGGTTGTTAAATTATCTGAATCCCACCAAGTAACAAGTCTTTGCATTTGATGGACATCATGGTTCCCTGCCCTGGATTTCATCTCCTATAGTCCCCAACCATCACAATCAATGGCTGCTAGGGGATTATGAGCATTGCAGTCTGACTCATATCAGGGCAAAGAGATTGGGAGTCTGATTTATTTAGTCATTTTTCTTTCTCAATTTTATTTCATCCTGCTGCTTCGTAAAGTTTCAAAAACCAATGAGTTAGGTTTTTTTATGAGAAAAAACTAACTCATTGCAATCTGCCTCTTTCCTTTCTGATTCTGACATTCTTAAGGTTTCATTCCTGGAGATCAGAGCAAATGTCTGAAGATACCATCTCCTGATTCTAGACAGTGTTGTATGTGATGGGTTAAAAATTGTCTACCCGTAACCAGATGAGAAAATATATGTGCAAATCTGCTTGTGAATATTTACCACTCAATGCTCCAGTTCCTCAAAGAAATCAGAGGCAGGCAGGCATTCTTGTTATAAACAACAACTAATATTAAACAATGCTACTTCATTTTTAAAAAATGTAACACTTATTTATAGAAACTTGGCCTCCAGATGAAAAGCTGCTAATTAAAATGCTTAGTGTGTTTAAACAGCTTTATGCTCTTATTGATCTTCCATATTCATTGTTATGTCTCTACTGTCACACACAGATAGAAATATCAATAGGCTCCCGCAACAGGTTTTTTTTTTCTGAGATGGTAATAAATTCACTGGCTAAGTAATGTGATCAAATTAATGCAAGATAAGTCACTTCCTCCCCTGAAATAACACATTTGTTTCCCCATTTATAAGCCAAAGAAATGGGAGCAGATAAGACATAATACATCAGTTGGGGTTTGATTAGCGTGATGATTCATTTCCATAGCACTTTTCAAAGCACAGAGGTGCTCATTTTATCTTTCTTTTCATTTATACTAGCAATAAACTTGCGAGACGGGCAAACTAGAATAAAGACAGCTTCAAGCCTACCCAATGACTTGATAATTCACATCACTGTAGAAAGTAGTTTTGATTTCAAATGATCTTTTCAAAGGCAATCAAAACATCTAACATTTCAATCCTGGGCGTATGTTCTCTTGCTGGTAAATGTTAGACAGTGCTCCCAAGTAAATCTAGTATCATTAGTTATCATGGGGTTATTGTCACCCTGATGGAGGTAGCTTCTACAAATAAGAGCTGTGGCCAGAGGGGGCTTTATTCACTCATTTGGAGAACTATAGCAACCCTTGATATTTTCTGGGAAGTTACAACTACAATACTACAAAATTTCCTTATTCATTTTTGTAGCACCCTTTCTACAGGAGTTCAAAGCAACATAAGCACTAGAATAACAGAATAACAGAGTTGGAAACAACCTTAGGGGTCTTTTAACCTGCCAGCTGCCCAAGCAGGAAACCATATCCCCATGATGTCGAACCTATGGCACGTATGCCACAGATGGCACACAGAGTCCTCTCTGCAGGCACGCGTGCTATCGCCCAACTCAGCTCCACCATGCATGCGCACGTGCCTCCCGCTGGCCAGCTGATTTTTGGGTCTATGCCTCACGTGCAGGAGACATGAACACATGCACGGGGGTCTTGCACACATGTGCAGGGGGAACATGGGGGAGTGGCGTGCAATGTTCCCTCTAATTTTTTTTTCAGTGTGCATGGAAAAGTATAGTGTTTGGGCGGCACATTTTCATGCCTGAGCACCTGAATTTTTTTTCACAGATTTACTGTCGGAGGATAATTTACCAGTTCGCTTTGCTTTCGCTCCCTTCCTCTCTTTTAAAGCCCCAGAGCCACATCCCCTTTAAAACCCGGCTGGCATGTCCTCTGTAGAGAGAACAATCACCCAACCATGCGCGCTCGCGCTCTCCCTCCCTCCCTCCTTATGTCTAATTCGTCTCGCGCTGACACTCACCTAATGTTGCTTGACCTACATCTAGTCTCCACTCTCCAGACTAAAGTCCAGAGTCCAGTGGCTTGATTTCCATCAAATGTACATCACGCTGTGACATTAAAAATCACTGCACGGCAGTTGGAAACTGCTGCGTGGCACTTTCTTGTCACGTGCGCAGCCGCATAGCCACGCAGCTTAGAGGGAACACTGGCAGTGTGCCTCATTTTTTATTTCAGGAAGTTTCAGGGAGGCCTGCTGGGCCCAAAATGGGGTGCAGGGGATCACATGCATGCATGGGGAGCATGGGGGGTCATGTACATGTATGCGGGAAGCTTGGGGGTTGCACGCACATGCACAGGAGAGCATCACATTGCATTATGGGTGTGGGCACATGCATGCAATTTCGGCACATGAGGAGGAAAAGGTTAGCCATCACTGCCCTATCCCATTTGAGACAAACGGTTGTCCAATCTCTTCTTTAAAACCTCCACAATTTCTGGAAGCAAGTCGTTCCACTGATTAATTGTTCTAATTGTCGGGAAATTTCCTCTTAGTTCTAGATTGGTTCTCTCCTTGATTAGTTTCCATCCATTGCCTTTTGTCCTGCCTTCAGGTGCTTTGGAGAATAGGTTGATCCCTTCCTATTTGTCCTATACTAACAATCTGTGAGGTAGACTGGGCTAAAGCAGAGAGCAGGAATGGCCCGAAGTCACCCAGTTGACTTTCATGGATGAAGTGGACTGGAACTCATGTTTTCCCACTTCTAGTCCAAAACTCCTACATCACACTGGTTTTCTGATGTGCAAAACAGCATTAACACACAAGCACAATGAAATATCCACTCATATCACATTTCATGCTATGCTTTCTGGCCCACTCCCAAGTTTGCATACAGTCCAACACTGAGATATATTGGCCCTTCTCTACCAGGAGAGATTCTTTTCTGCCTCTCGGATTAAAAGGTCCTGTTGAGGAGGCCACCTCCTCTCAAGGTTCATGGATGTAAATCAATGGTGGGTTCGGGATCTCATTGCAACCGATATGGTGCAACAGGACCCATCATCCACCACATGAACACGCACAGTTTGTGCATGCATACTTACCATCTGCAACACTCTGTGATGCCTCTGTGCCTCTCCAGCTGCTCGTCGGAGCGTCGCACAGGCGCCGTATGCTCCATGTGTGTGCGTGGAAGCCCCGAAGAGCTCAAATACAGGTAAGAATGGGGGGCGTGTAGCATCATACCGGAATGGTACCCAGTGCTCCCAGCAGGCACCGGTACACCCATATCGGGGCGTACTGGTCATAACCCACCACTGATGTAAATACAAAGAAAAGGCCTTCTTAGTGGTGGCCTTCATCCTTTGGAACACTTTTCCTGAAAAATATGCATGGTCCTCCTAAACTTCACATAGAACTCTACAAACGCATTTGCTCTTGATGTCTTATTACTGTGATGGTGAACCTATGGCAAGCATGCCACAGATGGCACACGGAGGCCTCTCTGCTGGCACGCAAGCCCCAGCTGAGCTCCCTGCTGGCCAGCTGATTTTTGGGTCTCTGCAAAACACTATACAAGCCTTCCATATACATCCAACTGGAAGTGTCTCACAGGAGCAGATAGAGGTAAATCCTAGAGAGGCAGGAAATGCATCAGTGAACAATAGAGGTGAATGCTAGAGAAGAATAAAGCTACATACAAGACAGACATAATCCCTCTAATAGCGTAGGAATGCACAGAGGGGAAGTGCGCACATTGTATTATGGGTGTGGGCATTCTCACACATGCTGTTCTGCATGCACACACGCTTTTGGCATGCAGGGACCAAAAGGTTAGCCATCACTGTCTTATTATATTGCATGCTTTTAGTTTTTCTTTTCATTTTTGTATAGTGTATTTATTTTATAGATGGAGCCACGGTGGAGCAGTAGTTAGAATGCAGTACTGCAGGCTACTTTTGCTGATCACTGGCTGCCAGCAGTTTGGCAGATTGAATCTCACCAGGCTCAAGGTTGTCTCAGCCTTCGATCCTTCTGAGCTCAGTAAAATGGGCACCCAGAATGTTGGAGTCAATATGCTAACTCTGTAAAACCACTTAGAGAGGGCTGTAAAGCACTGTGAAGCGATATATACGTCTAAGTGCTATTGCTAGATAAAAATAAAAAGACAGGAAGGAAGGGAGGGAGTCTTCCAAATGAGATATAATTGCTAAAGGAAATATATAAAAAGCAGGGCTGTCAAAAAATTCTACTAGCAAGGACTATATAAATCCATTTGGATTTATTCTGGGAACAAATTATTTCCTCGTAGGCTTATTACCCTTTTTTCCCTCCTGCATTTTAATCACAGTAGTAGCTTCTCGGGTTATCTGGAAATCACTCTTCCACCTCCACAGTTGAACTGTTAGAATGGAAGTCAAGTGGCCAGATTTCCTGAAAGGCATGGTTCAACCATTGACATTTGCAAGCAATCATTGTATTTCAAACAGTTACCGGAAATCATTCCCAAGTCAGCCTGACATAAACCAAAGGACTGACTTTCAGAAATGCCCTACATTATATAGTATGACCTCACCAAGATCTGAATGAAAGCTATTGAAGCTTGTGCTTGAATATCAAAGAGAAGAGAAGGAGAGAGGGAGATGTAAGCTACGAATAGCAAGTAAGATGCCTTTTCAAAGACCAACTCAATTTATTTGCTTTTTATGACAAGTCCCCTTCCTTAGTTCTCCAGATTTCAGATTTTTCTCTGAAATATGTATTACGGTGTCTGAAGGCTATATATTTGCAAATAGACTCATATAAGTTCTTAGACTAGGGAGTTATTCTCAGAATAATGTAATCTTTTACACCAAAACAAGATTGTGTGTGTCTCTGTATCAGTTTATCTATGTTTGCAAATACACACACATAGCTACATATATTTTTATCTCTATGTACTCTAGCTAACCAATTTCATTGTATTTATTTTGTACAATGACAATAAAGACTATACTTCTATTTATCTATCTATCATCTACCTATCTATTGATAATAGCAGCCAGCTGTTAAATTCTACATCAATAGCAATCTAATTCCCCAAAACTCTTTTTAAGGAATAGCTTTTCTATCGTACTATAAATGCAATTTTCCTTATTTAAAGACTACATTTGAGGGATTTACCTCTCCCCTTATGGCCTGACTTCCATATTTCCATTTGACTTAAATAAAATACCGTAGTACCAATATATGATTTGTTTTTGTTTAAGGCAAAATCTTTTGTCCCTTGGAACAGCAGGTTGATAAAAGTTTACGAAGTTATTAGCCACCTTGAAAATAAGAGCACAAATATAAACTAGTCAAACCATTTTTTTTTCTAGGAGGAAAATAAGCATGAAACATAAATCTCCTCTGAATGCCTTCCTGCCAGATGGAAGAGCAAGCTAGGGCAGATTTTTGTAAAAGCAACTGTTTAATCACATCAGCTTGTACTTGGCTAACATTTAAATCTGAACACTCTTTCATTTTAATTATTTGAAATGCTGCAAAAACTTTGCCTTTATTTCTCGAAGGCAAGCTGCTAAAAATAAATAGTTCAAAATGCTTCCCCCCTAGCTTATTACACACAAACAAAGCAGATCAAATGTTTAGAAACATGGAGCCAAATCGACTATTGTAGAAAAAAAATGGTCATTGTTTCTACCATCCAACTTTTGAAAGGGACGAACAGATAAGAATACCAATAGGGCAATCTATGGATGCTGTGAAATTCTACCTGGCCAGTTTGTGCCTCAAAGATCAAATGATAGCTTACCTACAAGTATACAATTTGGTGCCTGATTGAAGCTGAGCCATTTATTTCAGCTTTATTTGTTAGACATTCATCTTGTCTTAAAGCTGGGGTGTCAAACTCGATTTCATTGAGGGAGTCATCAAGATTGTGTTTGACCTTAGGGGGCCAGGTTGGATATGGCCAGAGTGGATGTGACTAGCTCATGTCGGGGGCCCAAGAGCTTTGCCAATGAAAACAGGCTCCTAAGCTCTGTTTTTGGCTGCGATGGCTTCCTGCAACCCTCTGCCAGTGAAAACGGAGTTCAGGAGGGCCTCCGGTGGCCCTCATGACCTCTGTAACAGCTTCCTGCAAACCTCCGTCAGCATAAACAGAGCTCGGGATGGCCATTTTCACTGACAGAGGCACTACGGGGCAGTCCTTGCTGTTTCCAGGGTGGCCCTATGGGCCAGATCTAAGCACCCCGTGGGCTGGATCTGGCCCCTGGGCCTTGAGTTTGACACACCTGCCTTAAGGTATTCCAAGTATTGCACACAGCGACAGAATTAATGATGCATAAAATAAATCGTCCCTATGGAACGATCTCCCCGTTGAGATCCGGACCCTTACTACCCTTCCGGCCTTCCGCAAAGCAACTAAGACCTGGCTGTTCCGGCAGGCCTGGGGCTGTTGAATTATCCAGCCCCATCCGATGTTATGACTGTTGCTGAATTTTTAATTGTTGTTTTTATTTTTGTACCCCCTTCCCTTTCTTATTGTTAGCTGCCCTGAGTCTCTCAGGAGTAGGGCGGCATACAAGCCAAATAAACCTATAAAAAAAATGTGTCCAGTTCCTCATTTTCAAGCTAGTTCAGGCCAGTAAGATTATTTAAGTGAAATTCAGATAATGGATTTCACAGTTCTGGCACATGCACACATGTTATTTATTGTTTCATTTTTATTTTTATTTTTTGTATTTTGTTCCATATAGAATTGTAATATGCCTCTCAACATCTTTTGGAATGGAAATGGTTTATGTATGGGGTTGTTTGTTTGTTTGTTTGGTTAAAATATGAAAAATTCAAAACAAAATCAATAAATATCTTTACTCAGCAAGATAGTAGTGGTGATAGATTGTCTTACAAAATAAAAGCAAGTTCTTTTAAAAAAGAAGAATGCAGTGAACCTAAATATATTTATATATTACTATTTGAAGTCAAAATCAATTCTGTTTCTTGGAAAAGAAATATTTTCTTTTCTGTTTCTAGAACAGATTCTGGTGCTTCTTATACTTCACAGTGTTATTAAATATCTTAGAGCTTTGGAGTGGCTAATATATTTGTCCATTGGGATTGTTTAATTACGGCAAACACACTTGACCCCTTTGTGTTTACTATATTTTCAGTTCTCCAAAAACTTACAATTAAAGGTGGAAAAAAGGCCTGGATGTTCTTATTTCTTATGTCTTCTCTGCCACACAAATATGCATGTGTATCTCTACCCCATCTTTGTTCAGGAAGTCAAAGCATATAGGTAGAGACATCACCCTGCCAACGAAAGTATGCATAGCCAAGGCTATGGTTTTCCCAGTTGCAATGTATGGTTGCGAAAGTTGGACCATAAGAAAGGCTGAGTGCCAAAGAATTGAGGCTGGAGAAGACTCCTTTGGACTGCAAGGCGATCAAACTGGTTGGTCCTAGAGGAGATTAACCCTGATTGCTCTTTGGAAGGCCAGGCCCTGAAAATGAAACTCAAATACTTTGGCCACCAAATGAGAAGGAAGGACTCACTGGAGAAGAGCCTGATGCTGGGAAAGATTGATGGCAAAAGAAGAATGGGACGGCAGAGAATGAGGTGGCTGGATGGAGTCACCAAAGCAGTTGGCGTGAGCTTAAATGGACTCCAGAGGATGGTAGAGGACAAAAAGGCATGTAGGAACATTGTCCATGGGGTCGCAATGGGTCAGACATGACTTTGCAACAACAACATATATCACTAAATAGGTACTTTAATTATTTCATCTAAAAAGTGTGCAAATCTTTTAAGGCTGGAAGCTGCATTGCTTTCATTTGTTTTCACCATTACTAAGAACAAGAGAATGCATAGCTGTGCCACTACCAGGCCTGAATCTTTTTTACAGAGTTTCAGTGGTATGAAAACTTAACACATACATTTTACTTTATTTCTCTCTTCAAAAAAACAACAACTTAAAACTGCACTTATACTCAGTAATTTTTCTCACCAATTCTAACAGAGCCATCCTGGAAAGTGTCTAGGGAAGTTTTTGGAATAAAGCCTCCATAAGCAGCTGGTGGGCATTGTTTTTCCAATTTTAAAAGCTGTCCACATCAGGGCCCATCAATTCATCTCGTAGTATTTACTTCCAAAGTTTTTCCCCCAAATATTCTTCTGAACTTCCAGCAGTCATTTTATTGGATTAGCTTGTAACTAAAGCTTTCTCCCTATCCACCTTTTTGGCATAATGCATAATTGACTAAGCTCTTTTTATGTTTTCCCCAAACTCACTTTTCTAAGTTAAAAGAGACTGTTTTTTTGTAATTTTTCCTTCCCTTGATCAAAAGATTTCAATTTTTCAGTTCTATAATACATTTTGAAGGTTATAAACATATGCAAGACATTACATGTGTAGTAATAGAGATATCTATAAAGCATCACAATATTTTAAAGTCCTGGTAATCTCCAATTCAAAATATAAAAACATCCCGAAGTTGAACATTTTGTTGATGAAAGAAACTAGCTTTTTCTAAATTATTATAACTGTCCTCTGTTGAATTTGAACATTTGATAAATGTGTTCCATAACAAGATTAAATCTGTTCATATGGAATTGCATTATGTACTGTTATTGTTGAAATTTTAAACATTCCTTCATATTTTGATAGCTTATGACATTTGAGATTTGACACATATTTGATATATGACAATTTGATATATGACATATGACAAAATATGAACAGCAACAATTTTAGCTATTAGACTTGCAATTCTTTAATTCAAACATTATGTTTGATATTTCTAGTCCATGTGCATTTTTAATTCTGCAAATAACATTTGACTTGCTGCCCAATCTGTTCATATTATTATTAGTAGCTGATAGCTACTGCAGATGACGCCTAATTTCAATGAAGCTTTGTTAGTTGATTTAAATCCATGAATATTTAATTAAAACATGCAGTTGGCTGGTATATCCCTATTGTACTCAAGGTAGGCCTTGAAACTACACTGTCAAGATTCCTTGGCCAAGAATAAACGTTATATTTTTAGGAGTTCCAACATATCTAGTTGGGACTGGTTGGTTTAGAAGAATTTACCGGTGTTTTAGTCAAACTGAATCCTTTGACCATCAGAATTACTTCTCTCCATTGATTTCAATGTGTACAAAATCTGTCTAAAATTCAGTGAATTGACTCATGGCTTGTTGTAAACATGACATGCTAAACATGCAAGAAGATGAATGAGGACAACAAAACAATGATTAACAAAGACCGGTACGGTTGCAATGGGGCCCAGCATCCTCCACATGAACACGCACAGTGCGCACACACACACATGTAGCATGTGCATGCGTCCTACCTTCCAACAATGCCTCCGTGAGCCTCCCTGATGCTCCAGATGCTCAGTGGAGTGTTGCGCAGGCATTGTACATGCCATGCACGTGCGCAGAAGCGCCGAAGGGTTTAAAGATAGGTAAGGTAAAGATGGGTGGGAGGGTGGGTCCTCCAGAGCACTGTACCAGAATGGTACCCGGTGCTCCAGGCAGGCACCGGTATGCCCGTACTGGGGCGTACCACCTGCAACCCATCACTGGTTTGGGAGAACCCATAGCTAATGTTATGACCAGTTCAGAGAACCTCCCAATCCCACCCCTGGCTGGCCCCATCCAATATTCCCCTCCCCTCCCAGGAGTCTCCACATTTTGGATGTAAGGTAAGTGCAGGACCCACATGGAGGTTCAGGGAGAGGGAAAACGGACCTCCCAGAAGTTCTGGAAGGCCAAAAATGGGCCTGTTTCTGGCCTCTGGAAGGCCTCCAGTGCCCTGGGGAAGTTGAAAATGCCACACTCCCCCACTGTGGTGCAAGAGGTCAACTAAGGCCATGCCCACCATGGCCATGCCCACACAGCAACCAGGCAGAGAACCCATCGCTGAAATTTTTGAAGCCCACACCTGATCTATATGTCTCATATTTTCACCCAAATTTGAATTTAAGATCATTTAGTAACATTTTTAAAGCCCACACCTGATCTATATGTCTCATATTTTCACCCAAATTTGAATTTAAGATCATTTAGTAACATTTTTAAAGATCTCCAATCCCTGCAAAGACCAATCCTGATCTTCTTAATATTGACAAGGTTGCTTGTTAGATATATTGTGACTTCACACCAAATCCCAAGACTTTAAATCCAAATTAACACAACAAGAGAGCTAAACTAGACTATGATATCAAAAGGGAAAGTGATTTGACATATCATGCATGCTAAAAAGAAATATTCAGGTTCTCTACCACCAAGGGAGTTTATATTTTCATATATTTTTTCTAAGAGGTGTAAGGCTTCCAGCTTAAGGAGTGCCATAAGTCTGAGCCACAATTAATAGACTGTAGCATTCATGCAAGATTTTTAAAAATGTTTCTCAATGAGCAGCCATGAAATCACAAAGAACTTGGGAAAGGGATACAGAGGTTTTATCGTCTTCATTTTACTGCAGGAAGCAGTAAAGCGTTGAAATGCATTGTTAAAAATTCTCAAAATGAGATTTGCACAACTAATCATTCTTAATGACCATCATTCTTGACCTCCCCTTCTGTTAATCAGATTGTTTATCTGAAGACACTGGTAAAATACCACAATTTTTATTCTCTGAGCCAATCCTGTAATGCTTCATAGTTGTCCATTTTTGTAGCGGTAGCAAGTTCTCACTTGAACCAATCAGGGTGCTTTTTGCAGATACTTTTCTTCTTAGTCTCTACACTTATTTCTTCATGTTTCAGTGTCCCAATAGAAGACATTATCTGTAGCTCAGGGTTGAGCTCTGGAGTTGCGCTGATGATGTCACCTAGTTGGGAAAATGAAATTTCTGCAAGAAAACATTTTCAGAGAACCAAGAACTAAAGACATTTCAGTGTCTTCAGTGACAAAGGAAAGCAAAGAAATAAACAGCTGCTGGCTGACGAAAGTTTATTATGAAAATACTGAGCTGGTAAAAGTGACTTGTCACCTATAGGGAGTGGAAACACCAAGAAGCTAAAAGGCAGTCAATGTATATAGAAGAATAGCTTCATAATGTGTAAGTTCATGTATATAGAATAATGGAGTTGGAAGGGACCTTGGAGGTCTTCTAGTCCAACCTCCTGCTTAGGCAGGAAACCCTCCACCACTTTAGACAAATGGCTATCCAATCTCTTCTTAAAAACTTCCAGTGTTGGAGCATTCACAACTTCTGGAGGCAAGTTCTTCCATCATTAATTGTTTCTAACTGTCAGGAAATTTCTCCTTAGTTCTAAGTTGCTTCTCTCCTTGATTAGTTTCCACCCATTGCTTCTTGTCCTTCCTTCAGGTGCTTTGGAGAATAGCTTGACTCCAGTGGTGGGATTCAAATAATTTAACAACCGGTTCTCTGCCCTAATGATTTCTTCCAACACCCAGTTAACCAAACTGCTTAGAAAGTTACCAACCGGTTCTCCCAAAGTGATGCGAACCGGCTGAATCCCCGTGGAGATCCGGACCCTCGCCACCCTTCAGGCTTTCCGCATAGCCGTTAAAACCTGGCTGTTCCGGCAGGCCTGGGGCTGATGAGTTCCCAGCCCCACTCGAATTGTTGCGGCTGTTGATGAGTTTTTAATCTGTTAGTATTTGTCTGTCTTTTCGTTTTTTGTATTTCCCCTTTCCCCTATTTAGTTTGTCAGCCGCCCTGAGTCCCCTCGGGGAATAGGGCGGCATACAAGTTCAATAAAACTAAACTAAACTAAACTAATCCCACCACTGCTTGACTCCCTTTTCTTTGTGGCAGCCCCTCAGATATTGGAACACGGCTATCAAGTCACCACTAGTCCTTTTGTTCATCAGATAGACATACCCAGTTCCAGCAACATTGTTTTCTCTGTTTTAGCCTCCAGTCCTCTAATCATCTTCGTTGATCTTCTCTGCACTCTTTCAATAGTCTCAACATCTTTTTTACATTGTGGTGACCAAAATTGGATGCATTTTTTTCCAAGTGTGGGTTGATTGATGGTAGTTCTTGCCAATGAAAATGGCCCTGCCCGCTAACCTCTTCAATTGCAAAGATAAAACTTGGCCATTTGAGTTTTTGTAAAGTTGGGATGGAAGAAGTCCAGTTGAGTTGTTCCTTATTGAAAGTACTGTGGGAACTCAGAAACAGAGTGTTGTTGCAAGGGCAGATCAAACATATGGAAGAGTCTCAACTTTTGATTATTCTCCTTACCCATCATTTCATAAAGAAGGAGGAAGAGGAGGAGGAGAATTCCCTCCAAATGAAGTCCACTCTTGGTAAATGCATCCATGCAGTTTTCTTGATAATGCTATAGAAATTATTTGACTTCTTCTGGCATGTTTTTTTTTAACCTCCAAACTTCCAGTGTAACAAACAGTATTTCCATTTTTCGTGCTAATAATCACAGTCGACTCTGCTTAACTTCCAAGAACAGCCAAGATCAATCAGATTCTGCCCCATTTTATGATAAATGTCGTCTCAATTTTAAATTGTGCTTAAAATCAGTATTTTGTTTCAATTGTTGTTGTTAGTTGCGAAGTCCTGTCCGACCCATCACAACCCCATGGACAACCTTCCCACATGCCTTCCTGTCCTTTACCATCCCCGGGAGTCCATTTCAGTTCACACCTACTGTTTCAGTGACTCCATCCAGCCACCTCATTCTCTGTCGTCCCCTTCTTCTTTTGCCCTCAATCTTTCCCAGCATTAGGCTCTTCTCAAGTGAGTCCTTCCTTTTCATTAGGTGGCCAAAGTATTTGAGCTTCATCTTCAGGATCTGGCCTTCTCAAGAGCAGTCAGGGTTGATCTCAGCTAGGACTCACCTGTTCGATGGCCTTGCAGTCCAAGGGGACTTGCAGGAATCTTCTCCAGCACCATAGTTCAAAGGCTTCAATTCTTTGGCACTCAGCTTTTCTCATGGTCCAACCTTCACAGCAATACATTGCAAGTGGAAAAAACATAGCCTTGACTATATGCACTTCTGTTGGCAGGGTGATGTCTCTGCTTTTTAGTATATTGTCTACATTTGTTATCTAGATTTGTTTCAATTGTAATTTCACTAATTTTGCTTATTTATCCCTCAAATTATTCATTGCATATTTTGCAACTATTTATAGATAATGGTTTTGTGTCATCTTCTTGTGTTATGACCGTATAAACAGTATTTCACCCCAAATTTCATTCCTACTGAGCACTACATATATGTGTGAATATTTTAGACTTTCATCAGAAAGTTCAAGACTGGGCAGTATGGGAATAAATTTGTCCAAATGGTCAAAGTATTACTTGGAAAGCAGCTATAGCAAGGCCGAGGTGGCGCAGTGGTTAAATGCAGCACTGCAGGCTACTGCTAGATCAGCAGTTCAGCGGTTCAAATCTCACCGGCTCAGGGTTGACTCAGCCTTCCATCCTTCCGAGGTGGGTAAAATGAGGACCCAGATTGTTGGGGGCAATATGCTGACTCTCTGTAAACCGCTTAGAGAGGGCTGAAAGCCCTATGAAGCGGTATATAAGTCTACTGCTATTGCTATTGCTATTGCTATATAGCAAGGAATTTTGAAAACCCTACTGAAATAGTCTAATGTTCTATTTTGGAAAAGTTATTTTAGGTCTGTTTTTCCTAATTCATGTTCAAGAATCAGAAACTATTCAAATCTGACTACCACTCAAGTCAAAATAAGTTGACAATCCAAATATATTATTGTACTCTAGTTGAACTTACTGCAAGCATCCAGTTTTGATCACTATATTATAAAAAAAGATATAAAGACTCTGAAAAAAGTGCAGAGAACAGCAACAAAGATGATTAGGGAGCTGAAGGCTAAACCATATGAAGAACGGTTGCAGAAACTGGGTTTGTCTAGTTTAGTAAAAAAAAAAAAAAAGAAGGAATAGGGGTGACATGATAGCTATGTTCCAATATCTCAGGGGCTGCCACCAAAGAAGAAAAGATCAACCTATTTTCTTAATCACCTGGAGGTGCTTAAGAAGCAATGGGTGGAAATTAATCAAGGAGGAAAGCAACCTAGAACTAAGAAGAAATGTGTTGACAGAACAATTAACCAGTGGAACAGTTTGCTTTCAGAAGTTGTAGGTGCTTCATCACTGGAGGCTTTAAAGAAAAGATTGGATAGCCACTTGTCTGAAATGGTATAGTAGTGTTTCCTGCTTGAGCAGGGAGTTGGACTAGAAGACCTCCAAGGTCCTTTCCACCTCTGTTGTTCTGAAAGGAATGCAGTGAAGCATTCTGAAATTCCTCATTGTAAATTAGTTGCTAGAATGTTTCATTTCTCCATTACACTGGTTAAATATAAAAGGTCAGTGTATTCTGGATTAATAATCTGGTAATAATCGTGGTTGATAGTTTGCATTGTAAAAACCACCTCTATGGTTTTATAGGTACATTTAAGTCCACATCAGCTTGAAGTAAGACATGACCCTTCTGGAAAGGGTCAAGCAGGCAAGTTGCATATTCTCTAGGCAGTGCTATCATCAGCTGTTGAGCCTTTAAAGTGCTACTGGGATTGACAGACATAGAAACCATGTAAACAGATGATATTTTGGGATACTGCTTGCTCTGCTTTTATTATTTATTTAGTTATTATTTATTTATTTATTTATTGTATTTATTAAGTAGTGTTCTGACCTAGGCTTCCTCAAAAAATATGAAACAGATTCTTGGTCCCAACAAAAACCCTTTTATTGAACGAATGTGAAGTCCTCTCATTCACATTCAGCAAAGGCCTGGTAAACAGTCTTTCAAAGTTGAATTCATGACCAGATACCTTATCTAGCTTGGAAAGCTGCTGTGTAAATATTTTCCAAATGCAGTGCTGTGCAAGGAAAGACTTGGCACAGAGTAACTGAGATTCATGGACAGATCTTCACACTCCTGAAACGAATGAACGAACAAACAAACAAACAAACAAATTGTTTCCTGCAAAAGCCCACTCCCCTTTCGCTCCTCTTTTATTCCCTATGGGAGGGGCCATTCACCAACCACCTGTGGCTTTACTTACAAGTTGATTTCTCAGCTGTTCTTTTTTTCTGACAGCCCTGTGCATGCGCACACTGGGAACAGGCTCCAGCTGTTCCTCTGCCTCACTGCTGTCTAGCTCCGAAGGCATCTGCGAACTGCCAGATGACCTTGGCCCAGAGGTGGGTTCCTACCGGTTCGGCCCAGTTTGGCTGAGTAGGTAATAACTTGGCCTGTCACGCCCCCGAACTGGTTCTCTAGGTGCCACCATCTTGGTTTTTGTTTCTGTGCATGCACAGAAGCATTTTTAATACTGTGCATGCACACATAGCATGCACACCTAGTGTGTCCCTGAGTGAACTGGCAGTAGCAGCAACTGGAACCCACCCCTGCCTTGATCTCACCTCTGCCTCTGATGCAGAGCCCTTGTCTGAGCCTTCCCCAGACTCCAGTATTGTCTCATGTTTTTCCCCAACTTCCTGACTGTCCGACTCTGCTGCCAGCTTTGCTGGCTACTGGCTGCTGGTCACTGGCCGCTGGCACTGGCAGGCCACAACAAGTAGTGACTGAACCAATGAGTTGATTTGATCTCTTCCTGCCTGAAGGAGAACCAGCTTCATTATAGTTGCTTTGTGATTTCTCATGGTAAGGTTTAGGGAACTCGCATCTGAATCACGATTGCAATCAAAGCACAAAAGGCTGTGTCTCATCATTTTCTGAATATTTTATGAATGTTCTATGGATATTTTAGGCTGGGGAAAATAAGCCCTCCTTCCGAGCTGGTATTATTATCCATCTCCATCTATATTTTGATAAAAAGGGGAATACACAATGCACTAACAAATGTCTCTGCTCATTTGCTGAAAGATGCTAAAGACTTCCTCTGAGATAATAGTATATTATAGGATAATACATATAAAAAAGGGTTGACATTTCATTCATGGCAGCCCAGATACAATAAGACTTCTGTATCTGAAGAGAATGAACAACACAGAGGCTCTGCGTTTAAAGAACAAGGAATATCTTTTGCTAAATCAAGATCATATAACATTATCTAAGCTGCTCAATCACAATGGCTCAACTGGCATAGAAATTAGGGAAACTAACTTAGTGAGACTTAAGAAATATTATTAAGATTAAAGCAACCAACTTTAAGTTAGACGATAAAATAAGTGGGTTGAATGGATGTTAGTGGAACATTCTACCTGCATTCAAAACAATACAATTTTCATAGGTACATCATTTCACAGTTTAATGAAATAGATAGTGTGTATACGTATGTGTGTGCACCCAGGTCGGGGCTGTGTTTGTATTTATTTGATATGTATAGTTTCCCACCTTCACAAGTGATTCTGGCAGGCATAGATCATAAAAACATAAACCTATTAACATGAAGTTAATCTGAATAAATGCAGATTATATATCGATACAAGTAAGCGGGAACTAGAGGCCCATATTTAAATAAATATAGGCAGGTGTGGGCTACTACGGGTTTGCCCAGGTTCAAGAAAACCTAGAGCTAATGTTATGGCTGGTTCGGAGAACCTCCAAATCCCACAACTGGCTGGCCCCGCCCACTCCACACCTCTCAGGAGTCTCCATGCAGCCTGTTTTCTTTGCAAGGTAGGTGCAGGGCTTGTATGGGGGGAAATGGGCTTTCTGGAAGGCCTCCGGAGCCCGGGGAGGCAGTTTTTGCTCTCCCAGAGGCTCGAGGAAAGCCTCCGGAGCCTGGGGAAGACAAAATCGTCCCCCCACCCCACGATAGTGCAAGAGACATACTAGGCTACAGCCACCATTAATGTGTAATAGATATAGCTGAATAATGACTGATATGGATAGTAATATATATAATTTGGAACTGGCTGATAGATTGAAGAATACAATTGAAAACTAGCTAAACCTAATTGCTTTTTTTTGTAACAGATATAGTTGAATAATAATTGATATTGATAGTAATGTATATAATGTGGAGTTGATATGATAACTAACAATTGGATATGAGAAAACATCTTTATACATAAAGAGTATTAACTACAATAATTATCACTATTAAAAAAAACTAAATAAAATACATACAATCAAATGTTAATCAATACTGGGAAAATGTTATGATATATGATATAATTAAATACTATGGATGTCCAGCTAAAATAGGACATGAGGATTTGATGATAATAGAGGATTCTACAAATAAGTAAATGAATTGTCAGCATGTGTTATGGATTAATTCTTTAGCATAGCTAAGGATGAAGGATGTTTAAATAACCATAGGTAATTTAAACTGGAGGTATAATGATGTTGATATGGTAAATATCCGAGTTAAGATATTTGAATTAATATGAGCTAATGGAAGAGAAGCACCAAAGCATGTTGTAACCAGTTGATATACTTCTTCTTTTTTTTCATAATAGACACCTGTGTTTTGTTTTGTTTTCCTGTCCTGTCTCTTGTCGTTTTTGTCTTTTTTTGTATTATTTTTATTTTTTATTTTATTTTTTATTTTTTATTTGCCCTTTTTTTTATTTTTTCTTTCCCCACCGGTGTGGGCAGGTATTGTTCTAGATTATTACTTTTATTAATATTTTTAAATAATAATTACAGTTAAATGAAAATGGATATATAATAATGCTTGAGTTAATATGAGTTATGTTGGTTGACTGTGGAGGAGATGTACCAAAACCTATCTGTAATTGATTGATACATTTTCTACAGATGTAAAGAAAGATGCTGTACCTGTTTTAAACTAAAATTAAAAAACATTTATTAAAAAAAAAACAAATGCTTGCCGACAAAACTGCACCCACAAAAGCGCAATTAGGGTTAGGGTTATAACGTTGTTTTCACGTCCCACTATGTTGTTTGTTGATGCCGCGCTTTTGATGGTGCGGTTTTGTCGGCGCGCATTTGTTGGGCGCGCATTTGTCGGTGAACCGGCAGAGAACCCATTGCTGAAAATTTTGAAGCCCACCCCTGAATACAGAATAATTTTCTAGCCCATAAATTATGAGTTTTTCAAAATATAGTGCACTATTAAGGCTAAAATTTAAGTCAAGTAGACTTAATGGGAAATATCCTTTTCATTTTATTCTAAGCCCATCCTGCCTGAGTCTGATGTTCGTAGCTCACACCATGGCATTTGAATATCTTTTTCAAGACTTTCATATCTTCTCTACCAACTGCTTGTCTGCAGCAGATTTCTTGTTCTTGTTCCTTTACTCAGGTTAATTAGGCTAACTATTATTAATAAATAATAATCAACAAACTCGGGTAGAAAGTTCACAGTTTCTTCTATTTTTCACCTTGCAGAGAGGAACACACATTGAGTATAGCTGCCCGCAACTTCTTTGAAGCGCTCCACCGCCGAGGCTAAGAAACAATTAGTGCTTTGCCTTTTGAAACTGGTTCAGAAAAGTACCAAATTGGAAGCATGTCTACTCTTGAATCTTAGGGTGAGGGGGCTCCATGTCCTTTGATTCACAGCTGGTTGAAGCTGATTGGTGCCAACTCCCAGCAGGCTTCTTCTTTATTGCATGTGCTGTCAGGGTTCTAAATTCTAGTATATTGAACTTTTATGAATATTTCTAAACATAAAGCGCCATGAAATCACGTCAATGCAAGTTTGCTTTGAAGTGAACGCTGGCAGCTTTCAGGCTAAAGTGATGCAGGATCAGAAGATTTAGTGGTGTTTTAGCTATTTTATCTGGGTATTTTAGATTCTTAATTTGCTACTCACCCTAAGCCTTCACGATGGGATATGATAAATGGGTGTTAAGAGCTATTGTGGCAGCCCAAAGGCTAACACTCCTGCCTTAATAGAATAGAAAGGGACAATTTCTATATGTGGGTCTTGACAGTGCAAATGTGTGACCTAACAGGTAAAAAAAATATCCTTTTTGGGAAAAAAAGATGCAGCTATTTAAACGGTAGGGATAGAGGAAAAATAAAGTATATTTCATGTAGATTTAGTTATTGCATGTGCCTAATAAATAAAATATTATTTAGAATTGAATTAAGAGAGAAATCAGGAGAGATATAATATAATAATACTAATAATTCTACCAATCTCATTCCAACAATTTCTCCCATTTAACTAAAGAAGTCTACGTTGAAATAAATATTTGATTATCTCAGCCTGGAAGGGAATAAAATAAATAGAATTCATTAGGTATACGAGGTCTATGGCTTTATCATTAATACTGTGTCATAATGATGGTTCGTACTCATGCCTGTCCATCATTTAATCCTCACATCTTGCATCTGTGAAGGAGCCACTCCAGTCATAAAAGTTCAAGGAAGTTCAACCAAATTAGGCTATGAACTAAACTTCCCAGAGAAAGCGAGAGATATTCACATAATAGTTGCATTCCACCAATGCATTAAATTATGCAGATCTATCAATTGCTACAAGCAGTTCAGTATGGCATAAATTACCAGTGCAAAACGTAGCACAAAACAAAACAAAATCCCTTTACGCTTTTGCAGAGATACAACTAATGCTGTAGATGTGATACATATTTAAATAATCTCATGAATGAAAATTTGAATTTCCATCTATGTTTCTAAATTACTTGTTCCGTGACTGCACAGGCCCCATCATATTTCTATGGATTACAGAGCCTGTATACTATAAATGAGATGCAAAAGGATCCATGAAGGAGAAAGCTTCAAATATAGGAAGTAAATAATTTAAACCAAAGACCTTTCTGGATTACTCTGTTGTTGAGCTCTAAGGCTTATGAATGAAAGGGACCATATGTGTCCCAGGATAAAGGATCCAATCTGGGTCGGTCACCCAATAGTTAATATATGGGATTTAGTGGTGATTCATCAGAGGTGGGATTCAGCCGGTTCGGCCAAGTTCGCCCAAACTGGGCAGAAATCATGGGTGGGCCTGCCCACCCATCCCGGCTCTATGCCATCCTATTGAGACATGTTTTTGAGGCCAGGCGCATGTTTGGATGAGGTGCATGCAACCGCAAACCAGTGGTAACAAAATGTAAAACCCATCACTGTGTTTCACGTGTGTGTATATGTATGTGCCATGCCCCTGTCAGAGCTCTATGATTCAATGATATAGGAAACTGATTGAGTCAAATGGTTGGCAATAGAAACACTGCAGTGGTCCTCCATCACACCTAGATCTCTCTTTCAGGCACTATTGTTGAGCCATGTGCATCTGGTTTGTCCTGCGTTAAGTGCGGGACCTTTATTTTCTCACCACTGAACTGCATCTTGTTGGATATATACAAAGATCAATGTCCGTATTGATGCAATAATGCCAGTGGGACTAATCTGCAATGGTATTGTGAAAAATGCAACCATTTATATACATTCTTAGAAATAAATAAATAAAGTGATAGAATCTATTGGGACTGTTTCATTTTACAACTGATGGTAAACTCATTTAAACAGCAATCTTTTAATCTCATGTTGCTAGCCAAGAAGGTGCAGAACAATTCAAAACATTCAACAAATAAGTTACAAATATGTGATATAACAACATAGGCCGGATTCAGAGCAGGAAATGCTGTTTTGCTTATTGTAATGATACTCTTATCATTTGGTGTGTTATCTACCTTTGATTATTTCTCAGATCTTTGGAGTTGGCTCTAAAATAAAATCTGTATCAGTTTCTTAGAATGTAGGAGGATTGCGTAGGGATCAAGCAGTGTCCCAGTGAAGGGCATTAAAGAGAACACATGCAAGGTACATGCACACCAGTTTGCCTAGTGTTATATGGACTGAGCTCCCAGGCCAGCTATTTTGGATACAGGCTTTTTCCAACTTCTGCTATTGTAACTTTTGGTTTATAAAGAGACTTTGCCATCTTCTGGTTGTCATTGGATGATCTTTATAAAAAGATCTAAGCAGAGTTGGAACTACTTAGTACAAGGTTTGAGATTACCAGGAAAGGTCAGAATTGTAAATCGCACAAACAAAATCTGGGAATAAAGCAGTGGCAAACCACTGCTATCTTCTTGCCAAGAAAAGAATATGCATGGATCCATGGAGATATCAGGATTTATGTTCAACTTGATGGAGTCTTTAGCACTGTCGTTGATCTTGAGAAGATCTTGATCTTGATCAGAGTCAGAAGGTTCAAAGAAGTCAAGTTCAGCCTGCTGCTAAAAGGTATTTCCAAATCAAGTTCTTGAATGCAAAAGATAGGATCTAGAAGCTAAATCATGGAGGAATATAGTTGTGTTTTTCTATGTGCATATGTGGATTTTTTTTTGAAAAGTTTGTTTAACAAATTCCAGTGTCATTGTTGTTGTTATAAACTTTTATTCACCAAACATGAAACTCAGTCAACTGAATATTCAAAAATGTATCACAATTGCATTTGACTGGCACTAATGGTTGATACGGTTGCTGCCAGCATCCTAGGTATCAACCAAATACCTTCTTAAGATGTACGATGTTCTGAGTAGTGCAGATTTTTGCAGTTCTGCTGGTGTTATTGCAGGAAGCTGCAATTTCTGATGTATTTTATAAAACTCTTGAACATGATACCAAGTGCCTCGATAACAATGGGTATCACTATGTCATGTTACATTCATAATAGTATAGTTTCTGTGGCCAGGTCGTGATATTTCGTGAATTTTTTCTAGTTCTTTTTCTTATTATCTCTTTTATTCATTAAACATGAAACTCAATCAACTGAACATTTAAAAATGTGCCACAAATACCATTGACCGATACTGGTGGTTGATATGTGTTGTTGCCAGTGTCCTAGGTATCAACCAAGTATCTTCTTAAAATATATAATTTTCTGAGTAGTGCAGTTTTTTTGCAGTTCTGCTGGTGTTATTGCAGGAAGCTGCAATTTCTTGATGTGTTTTGTAAAATTCTTGGACATGGTGCCAAGTGCCCTGATGACAATGAGTATCACTGTTACATGTTTTATCCATAGCCATGTAGTTTTGATGGCCAGGTCATGATATTTCGTGATTTTTTTCCAGTTCTTTTTCTTCGACTCTGGCATCTCCTGCTACAGTAATATCAATAAACAGTAAGCTTCAGCCCTCAACAACCATGATATCTGGTGTATTGTGTTCCAAATGATGATCCATCATCATCATTGTTGTTGTTCTTTGTTGTTGCTGTTGTTGTTGTTGTTAAGTTTCTATTTAAAATTTTGCATTTTCATCCACAGAATATTTATTATATTAAAGATTATAAAAATAAATATTGCATATTGCAGAAAAACAATGAGAGAGATTGAACTGGCCTTGAGAAGGTCATTCAAGATCCATTCTGACAATAATTAGTTGTCCATTGACTTAGACTGAGAAGCTTCTCATTCCTTGCTACCATTTTTTTCCAACTATGCATGACTTGTATTGAAATTGTGGTAATGCAGAGAAGCTCTCCACCTTGCCTCCAACACATGTGATCATCTTTAATCATTCTTCATTTTAGTCCCAAAGGGATCTGTAGAGATGTTCCAGATGATGTCAAGGAAAAAGTAATAGATATTTCACCCCAAAACTAGACAAGACTGTTAACTGGACAGGCGTGCATCCCTGTTGTGCTCTTCCAATATCTAAGGGGTTGCCACAAAGAAGAGGGAGTCAAGCTATTCTCCAAAGCACCTGAAGGCAGGACAAAAAGCAATGGGTGGAAACCATCAAGGAGATAAGCAACCTAGACCCAAGGAGAAATTTCATGACTGTGAGAACAATTAGTGGAACAATTTCCCTCCAGAGGTTGTGGATGCTAAATATTGGTAGTTTTTATGAAGAGATTGGATAACTATTTGTCTCAAAAGGTATAGGGTTTCCTGCCTAAGGGGTTGGACTAGAAGACCTCCAAAGTCCCTTCCAACTCTGTTACTCTATTATGACTCTGTTATAACTCTTTGCTACCTTCAACAAATGAATATTAAAAAGAATAGTGAAAGCTGTTGCAACAAGGAAGAGAACTGCCCATTCTAAGCTATGTCTGGATTTATTTGGCTCGTTAAAAAGCATAAATTGTAAGTTCTTCTATTGCAACTTTTAACATATGGAAACGTTTTTCTGCTCATTAATCAGAAAAATAATAATATTGTTATTTGGGTGTAAACTGTAATGTCCTGTGCTTTCAGGAGGAGCAGGATGATGAGGAAAAGTTGACTTGCAGAAAACACAGCCTTGCCAAATAGACAGATGGAACAATAATTGTTTAAAAGGACAAATAATAGAGTTGATGTCCTGTCTCTGCCCAGAAAGCTTCTTCATTCACCCCAGGATCCATTTTATGCATATATCACCCTTTCTGATCTGATGCTTGAATTTATTTTGAAGTCAGGAAGAGTTACCCAGGTGAGTTGTAGCAACAAGTGGAAATGTGGAAAGACATTTGCAACAGAAAAAAAAATGTTCTTCCTGTACAGAATGCAAAGCTCACCAAAGCTGTAACTCATATATTACAGACCATTTTCTCTATTCCTAATCAATCTTTCTAACTATAAAAATGCTCAAGGCAGTTTGTAAAAATTAATGGAATGTGAAATCAGACTAAAAGTAATTTGACTGAATTTGCAGTATGAAATGGCAGAAGAGAAAAGGGTGGGGGGAGCTTTCCAGTGGTTAGAGAGCCAAAAAATGGTCAACCCCATCAATGAGAGCAAAAATAAAAATAACGTATAAACGGTATTCCGACGAGTTGCAATTTGGTGAGCTTTCATAGAAACAAAGATCCAAATTTATGGCTTCACCAACTTAAAATGGCTGCTCTGTTCACAATCTCTTTTCAGGCCTTGCCTAAACAGAATAGCTTGAGAACTATACATCATGGATATTTGTTGTTTTATCATCATCAATTACCCCCTTCAATGACAGATGTAGACATGTAGCAATAAATCACTATCTAAAATGAGACTAGATTAGATCACCCATATATAAACAATTGTTTGTTTGTTTGCTTGTTGCATTTTTTGAACCAGCCCTCTTCCTCAGAGAGATAGTCTGAGCAATGTACAAGAAACGGTTAAAATGTTTTTTTTTAAATCTAAAAAATAGATATTTGTCTTTTGTTTTCTTGCGTTGCCAAATCCTCAGGTCCTAAGTACTTGATAAGCTGGTGGTAAATCAGGACTCGTGTGGAATGATGATGATCCAGTCAACAGTCAACACTGTTTCCCATACAGCTTCTTTTCACCATTCTTGATCCAAGTCTACAGACATAAGTTTTCCAAGGGGAAAGTTAGAGAGCAGATGTTGTAGGCCGGGCTTTAACTTAAGACATTTTGTGGAGGGACAAAAGTGTCCATGGGTCAGGACAGGATTTTCTCCCAATATGGATTTTCTCTGTCTTTTCTGGAAAATCCTGGTTCATTTTTTTTGGGTATGTTTTAAAATATGCAAACATTATTTCGGATACGACTTTCATACGTTTCTCATTCAGGCATGATAGGAAACCACACCACTGATTTTTAGTAACAGTGGTTAGAAGAGATTCCAGAAAAGGAATTTGAAAACATTTGCCTTATTCTTGCCTTTAGGAAATGCTGTATAATTCATTGCCCTCAAATGCCTTAAAGCTGTAAAGCAGTCTCATCTTCGTACATGGTGTGAAGTCAGTTCTCCAACATATGCAAAAGGATCTATTGTTTTCATATACAGGGAGTTAGCATAATAAGAAAATATAATTTATATACCCATCATATTGCCTAAAATGTATACTTAGCTAGGCTATGGAAGATTCACAAAGCATCTACTGATTTCATAATTGCTGGGTGAACTAGAAAAGGGGACTAAGGTTTTGGGACCAGAAAATTTCATGTAGTTATAATCAAACCCATTGTTCACAGTAGCTGATTTAGAATCATTTCTTTCTTCAGGGTGTTAACCTGCTTTTTCTTCTTCTTCTCTGTCTTCAAAAATGATACATTACCATAGCAAAGTAGTTTCTATAAACATATTTTGCTCATCAGGGAAGGAAAGAATAAAGTGATATTTCAGATCCAAATTCACTCTTTATTCTGCCCCTATACCAATATTTGAGATTCTTCCATAATCTTATTTTTAGTGCTCCATAAGCATGTGGAAAAGTCTATATTTTGTTAACCTTGAATGTCCCTTCTTTGTTCTTGTTATCTCTTTTAATTCCTTCATAATCAAATAGGAAATGCTGATGAATTGCAAGTCTGAATGAAGATAGGTCCTTGTTCTTCTTATTAGATTTTGTTGGATATTGGAACATACATCCCCAGAAGTTAAATGTACAAGAAATGTAGAACAGAGAGTGTATTGAAATACTAAGAAATGCCAAAGGTTGAACAAATCATAGATTTGCAAAGAATGTTTTTGTCTCTCATATTTGAGCATGAACCAAGAAGTGGAAATCTGGGACAGAACAATACATAGGAGAAATTAAGAACTGTATTTATATATGCATATTTTCTCCCAAAAAGAAAACATTTTTCATTGTTCTATCTTGTATTTTCTTATTTTCTTTACTGAAAAAGTAGTATTTAGCAGAATAGCAGAGTTAGAAGGGACCTTCAAGATCTTCTAGTCCATCTGTACCATCTCAGACAAATCTTTTCTTAAAGACCTCCAGGGATGAAGCACCCAGAACTTCTTTTTTTCACTTTACACACAATTTTTAACTTCATACAATTTTTTTTTGCCTTTACACACAAATGCATTAGTGAAAGGCTCCTCGGTGCTCTCTGAGGTTGGCTGTTTTCTTGAAGGCATTTCATTACCCAAGCTAGGTAACCTTAACAATGCTAGCAAAGCAACCCAGCTTAAAGAACATCCAGGAATGCTCATTTTAATCCTCAGATACAAATATTCCCCTTTATCAAAATGCATTAGTATTATTATGCCACAAAGAAGAACGAGTCAAACTATTCTCCAAAGCACCCGAGGGTAGGGCAAGAAGCAATGGGTGGAAACTAATCAAGGAGAGAAGCAACTTAGAACTAAAGAGAAATTTCCTGACAGCAATTAATCAATGGAAGAACTTGCCTCTAGAAGTTGTGAATGCTCCAACACTGGACATTTTTAAGAAGATGTTGGATAGCCATTTGTCTGAAGTGGTGTAGGGTTTCCTGCCTAAGCAGGGGGTTGGACTAGAAGACCTCCAAGGTCCCTTCCAACTCTGTTATTCTATTCTATTTTCTGGGGGTCAGCACTAACTAACTTGAGCCTGGGCATATACTGTATCTGGCTTTGCCAATCTATGATCAAGCAAATCCATCTGGACCTAAGTGAAAGATGGTAAATATAATCCTATGCATCTCTGTTTAAAAGCATTGATTCCAGTGAAACTGCCCCCTTACAGAAACTCTGTTCAATTTTCCTTTTATTCTTCTTTTCTTTGTTAATGGCCTCTATTCTGGACTTGAGGTGAACAGACAATACGCATGTTCATCCAAAGACTCTTTATTCCAATAGTAATTTGATTTCCCCCCCTCCTTCTGACGTGTTTAATTCAACAATACCTCTTCAACATATTTTAAATTACAACACATTCTGGCATTACCTCTTATTTAGACCAACAGAGGTGGGGAGAGAGAGAAAAGCTGCCACGACAGTTGTTTCGATAATAAAAATATAGAATTCTCGGCAACCATCAGGCGTAAGACAAACAATTCAAAGATAAGGAGAAAAGAAAAGCAGGAAAAGAAAGCAATGAGAAAATGTAGTGTTCAGCCATCAGTTAAAAACATGGTGCTTGTTTGCATTCCTGCAGGCAATATGGAAACTAGTGCTTCTACATTAATGTTCTTGCAGATCACTATTGCCATCTTCTGGTGCATCCACTCTTTCAGCCGATTCCTTTCAATGCTTTCTCTGTCTCTCAGTGATCAATGGACAGTGATCAAGAAAAGATCGCACCATAAGCAGGCACTGAAAAGTGCTAAAACATGGAGAAATATATTTACATCTTCCGTGGAGAGACACATATTGATATAAAGAGAGAGCTCCGTGTGGGTTTTTTTTTTCTCAGATTAATAGCTTACTGCCTTTCAGATACCTTAATGTTCAACTTCTCAAATCCTTAGCTGAGCTCAGGGGCAGGCATGAAATCCTCTTACCTTCACTACCGGTTTGGAACCGAGACTGCGCGCATGTGCAGAGCGTCCATGATGACGTCTGGGCAGGTGGGCGGAGCCACCTGACGCCGCCACTACCGGTTCGCCTGAACCGGTGTGAACAGGCAGAATACCACCTTTGCTCAGGGGTGTCAAACTCGATTTCACTAAAGGCCACATCAGAGTTGTGCATGGCTAGCTCAACGTCACTTGTGTCAGGGGCACCTGTGGTGGTTCAAGTGCTCTGCCAGCAAAAACGGGCTCCTGAGCTCCGTTTTTGTCTGTGACTGCCTTCTGCAAGAGCCGGGGTGGCGCAGTGGTTAGAGTGCAGTACTGCAGGCCACTTCAGCTGACTGCTATCTGCAGTTTGGCGGTTCAAATCTCACCGGCTCAAGGTTGACTCAGCCTTCCATCCTTCCGAGGTGGGTGAAATGAGGACCCAGACTGTGGGAGCGATATGCTGACTCTGTAAACCGCTTAGAGAGGGCTGAAAGCCCTATGAAGCGGTATATAAGTCTAACTGCTATTGCTATTGCTATTCTGCAACCCTCTGCCAGTGAAAACAGAGCTCGGGAGAGTTGCATGTGACCCTCCTGAGCTCCATTTTCACTGGCAGAGGCACTGCTGGTCCTTCACTGTTTCCAGGGTGGCCCCGTGGGCCAGATCTAAGCACCCCATGGGCTGGATCCAGCCCCTGGGCCTTATGTTATTCTACTTATTCCAGAGGCCATCAGGATGGAAAAGGATGTATACAGCACCAACCAGTTTTTAGGGATATCTATTGTAGATAAATATCTACAATAGATATCTGGAGCTGAAATCTGGAATCTGAAATCTGGAATCTGAAATCTGGAATCTGAAATCTGGAATCTGAAATCTGAAACATGGAATATGTAATCATGTGGAATCTGGAATATGAATCTAACTACTGTAGTTTCCAGTCATAATTTTCTCTAGGAAATATTTATAACTTTAGGATTATCATAATTTATTTCATTATTTGTATAGTAAATTAGTAAATGTTGAATATTTAATTTCCTAATTAATATTGTAATGGTCTCTTTAGGGTAAAATACATCCTTGGTTCTCCTAAAGCAAGGGTGTCAAACTGGCAGCCTAGGGGCCGGATGAGTCACGCGTAAGCCACACCCACCCCAGCTCCATGAAGGGGATAAGATCACAAAACATCACATGATGGCAACATGATGCCACAGGTTCGACATCCATTTTCTAAAGCACCAGTGGCATATAAGTAGTCCTCAACTTACAACCATTCATTTAGTGACCAAAGTTACAAGAGCACTGAAAAAAAAGACTTACGGACATTTTTCAAACTTATGACTGTTGATCACATGATCAAAATTTGGATGCTTGTTCAACCGACATGCATTTATGACAGTTGCGGTGTCCCCGGGGTCATGTGATTACTTTTTTGCGACCTTCTGACATACAAAGTCAATGGGAGTTGGAGTTGGAGTTTATTCAATTTGTAGGCTGCCCTATTCCCCGAAGAGACTCAGGGCGGCTGAACAAAGCCAAGGGAGAGGAAATTACAAAAAGTAAGACAAAGACAATCAGACAATACAAACAATTTAGAAGCACAACAGACACAGCAAATTTGAGTAGGGGTGGGGGGAACTCAACCCCAGGCTTGCTGGGACAGCCAGGTCTTCACGGCCGGAAACCAGGTTCACTTAACAGCCATGTTATAAAATTAATCACTGCAGTAATTCACTTAACAATGGTGGCAAGAAAGGTTGTAAAATGGGACAAAACTCACTCGGGAACTATCTTGCCTAGCATCAGAAATTTTGGCTCCATTGTGGTCATGACATGAGGGCTACCTATTGAATATCTTGAAATAAAATTCTCAAGGCCTATGAAGCAAAGGAGAAATGCAATTTCCAAGTGAGTGACAGGGGCTCCAACGGGTATTTTTAGATTCCTAAACAATAGCCGTTTAAAAGCAAAAGTAGCTTTCAGTGGGATATACATGACTTATTCGTAGAATGATGGAAAAATATCTCACTATACCAGTTCATGGCTAACCTTTTTGCCCTCGCGTGCCAAAAGCAGGGGGAGCATGGGGGGTCATGCGTGTGCATGACCACACCCATAATTATATGCCCCCTCCCCCAGTGCATGCGCGCTGACCCTTCCCCCGTGCTCCCCCTGCTTTTGCCAGGTGATGGCACGGTGGGCCCGTTTTTCACCCTCCCCAGGCTCCAGACTCTTTCTAGGAGCCAGGGGAGGGTGAAAAAGGCCTTCCCCACCCCACCCCTCCCCAAAGGCCCTCAGAGGCCAAAAATGGCTCATTTGCCAACTTCTGGTTGGACTGGAAGCCCTGTTTTTCACCCTCCTTAGGCTCCAGAATCTTTCCAGGAGCCTGGGGAGGGCAAAAATGGCCTTCCCACTTCCCGGGAGACCGAACACAGCCTGTTTCTCGACTTCTGGTGGGCCCAGAAGGCCTGAATATAAGCTGAGCTCGCATGCCACCTGTGCCACGGTTGGTATTTTATGACTTACAAGAATATTGATCTGTGTGCATTTTGCGAATGGTGCTGTTTTCATTTTTTACATTGATCTCATTGTCATGTTCCTAAAGTATCAGACAGCCTTGGTGTCATCCTTGGTGGTCCTCAATAAAACAAGAGCTCTTTGCATTTGCTGGCCAGAAATCCAAACGAAGCGAAGCTATCCAGGCAAAACAAAGTCTATTTAGCCACAGCTGCACATGTGAAAATGCCCTTTCTCTGAAAATACTGGCCTACAATGATTGAATTTCACGACAGCAAACAAACATTGAGAAGGAGAAAAAATATGCCTCTATTGTTTCTTTTCATCTCAGTTTTGGAAGAAGCTGGAAATGGAATATGCTTCCCTTTTGGTCAGGGGTTTTGGGGGGTGGTTTTTGTTTCTCTGTGTTTTTGGATTGCCTCTTAAATGGTTGAAAAGAATATTTCGTTCCCTAATGGGTTTGTGTTTCTCCTGCTTGGAAAACAAGCGTCCCTCCCCACCCCCGTTCATCTACGCTTCTTACACTGCACAAGCCAACAATATTCTACTGGCTATATGAATGCCACCAACACGTTTACAACTATAATTTTTACAGGAAAATGTCACATTTTTTTTTTCTTGGGGAGATAAAGGCTGCAAAATAGGAAATGTATTGGCATCTCAGTGTTGCAGAGGTGGGTTCCTACCGGTTCACACCAGTTCGGTAGAACCAGTTAGTCAAATCTACCGGACCGGTTAGAAGAGGTTCCACCAGTGGACCCGGAAAGCAGGCCACACCTACAGAAGGGGTTCCAAACTTTTTGAAACCCACCACTGGCACACAGACAGACAGACAGACAGACAGACAGACTCACACAGAGAAAAAGAAAGAGAAAGAAAGGAAGAAATAAATAAAGAAAAAAGAAAGAATAGTGAGAGAGAGATGAAAGAAAAAAAGGAAAAAGGGACAGAGAGACAAAAGGAAAGAGAGAGAGAGAGAGAGAGAGAGAGAGAGAGAGAGAGAGAACACGTGGCCGGCAAGCCACTCCCACAAAGGAGGCCACACCCACAGAGTAGGCTTGAAAATTTTTTGAAACCCACCAGTGGGTGCAGTGTTGGAATGAGGATAATAGTGAAAAATGGCTAAGAAGGTAGATTCTGAATTTCAACATTGATTCTCAAGAATTTCTAACATTTACTTCTGCACGGGGGTGTATCTTTAATATACTTCATTGTTGATAATACAATATTACCAATATTGTTTTCAAATGCATGCTTTTCATTACTTGGGAAACAGCAACGTTTTCAAGTCAGGAAAATGAGAAGGATCCCCCTTCTTATATTTTTTCCCTCTCTTGGGATTTAATGGAGAGGTGGACAGCCAGAGACGGATGGAAATATGATTATACTATATCATTCATACATGACCTTCACCACCTTGTAATAAAGTGAGTGTCACAGTTGGTTTTTTCCACTGTATATAGCAAATTGTTCCTTCGGGTGCAGAAATGAATTCCTTGGCTTCCTTTTTTGTACATAACAATAGCATTTAGACTTATATACTGCTTCATAGTGCTTCACAGCCCTTTCTAAGCTGTTTACAACAATTCAGAATGATGGAAGGCTAAGTCAACCTTGAGGCAATCAGGATCGAACTCCTGGCAGTCGGCAGATTTAGCCTGTAATATTGCATTCCAACCACTGCACCACCACGGTTCTAGATACATAGCTATACTTTATATTTATGTCTCATTTGATGATGAGAATAAGGTGTTAACAGACTGTTTTAACATGACATATAACATGCAGTGGATCCCAGATATGGCCAAGTATTATTTCATAAGCTTAATCACCCTTCTTCAAATTCTAAGCTAGTCATTTTAATTATTAAGATTCTTGGATAGATGATTGCTAAAGATTGAACTGAGAATACTTTCTTAATAGAAAACATGTTAATAACACTGGATGTTGAATTTTTGAGATGGAATGTAGTGAGGAGATAGAGCCTGAGAAGGGAGGATGTGAATTTCCGAAGTGGCTCAGTCTTCAGTTTAGTTATAGACAAAGAGGGTGAAGATGATCCCTCCCTAACAGTTCTCAGAATATATGTTTGAAGTAAATAGTAGAGTACTTTAGTTTGGCAAGATTCTATCTATAGGTGAGAACAGTCAAATCTGCTTGGAAGAATCTCCAAGTGTCTTGGTTTTTAGGCCTGACCGTTTTCTTCGTACACTCTATGTTGAAATACTACTAGTCATTACTATACGTCAATAGTCGGTCTGATAGCAGTAGCACTTATACTTATTGTATGTACAATTTCACAGAGCTTCACAGTCCTCTCTAAGTGGTTTACAGAGTCTGCATATTGCCCCCAGTAATCTGGGTCCTCATTTTACCGACCCCGGAAGGATAGAAGGTTGAGTCAACCTTGAGCCAGTGAAACCCGAACTGCCAAACTTCTGGCAGCCAGTAATCAGCAGAAATAGCCTGCAGTACTGCATTCTAACCACAGTCCATCTGACCTTCCCAGGAACATGAGAGAATTGGTTATTTAGCTCAATACAATTTTTACTGGTTGACCAACAGAAGTATATGCAGTCCTACTTGGAGATTCCTGTGGCCTTCCATATAGAAAGTATGTACCTCTGCCACATCAAAACTTGGCAATTAATCTCTATCTCAGAACTCAAGCTCTCACTTTGAACCCAGCAGTAAAGAGTCAAAAACAAGACTTAGGGGAATAGGATGTAATATTGCCTGTATTCCTAAAATGGAGGGAGGGTGTGAGGGAGTATGTTCCAGAGAAGCAAGAAATATTATAGTTCATTCATTCACTCACTCACTCACTCAGTCTTTTTATAGACTCCCATCTCAGTCAATGACTCTAGGTGGCTTACAATTAAAAAAAATAGATAGCTTGTTTGGGAGGAAGAGGGTGAAGACAGTTTCTCTCTATTAGTTCCAGGTAGATGGACGTAGACTGCTTTAATTTGTCAAGACTTCTGTATATCGAAGAGGAATAATAAAGAAAACTGGCTAGAGAATCCGAAAGTATCTTTCTTGGTTTTTGAAGGTCGACAGCTGGAATGTTGCTATAATTACAGATCTAGACTAGAATAGAATAACAGAGTTGGAAGGGACCTTGGAGTTCCTCTAGTCCAACCCCCTGCTTAGGCAGGACACCCTACACCACTTCAGACAAATGGTTATCCAACATCTTCTTAAAAACTTCCAGTGTTGGAGCATTCACAACTTCTGCAGGCAAGTTGTTCCACTGATTAATTGTTCTAACTCTCAGGAAATTTCTCCTTAGTTCTAGGTTGCTTCTCTCCTTGATTAGTTTCCACCCATTGCTTCTTGTCCTGCCCTGAGGTGCTTTGGAGAATAGTTTGACTCCCTCTTCTTTGTGGCAGCCCCCTCAGATATTGGAACATTACTATCATGTCACCCCTAGTCTAATAAAGCTCTAATAAAGATAATCAGCTGTACAGTTAAGCCCTCTATGCAAAACAGCACCAGAGTTTAAGTCTTATATCTTCTCATGTTTATCCATAATGAACTTGTTGCTACTCATGTCTTGCTTTAGAATATGGAGGGTATCTCCACTCCATTTTTGATGGCAATTCTGTTTGATCTCAAGCTCTTTGTTTCTGTTTCAACCTTCACAATTATTGAGATGAGCCCTCCATTTTGTAATGCATAGGTCAGCATGTATATTTTTTTTCATTCTGTACAAGCTCCACTTAGTTTCTTATTTATCCAATTTTCATCTGTTTCATTTCATCTGTATTGATATATTGTTAGGACTCTTTTGTGATCCAAAGCCAGATTGTGACAAGAAAAGAAGTAAAGATTGCTCATTGATGACTTAGCAACCAGCTTTATGGAGATCTACTGTTTATCCTTTGCTAAATCACTATACCTTTTGAGAAGTATTTTCTGAATCCATTCTCAACAATGACAAAAATGCAGTGCAACAGATAATGAAAATGGATTTTAAAAGCCCATTAGCAGAGTTGTGCATTACTGGTGCTGTATTAAACTTCTTTGTGTTATCATTGCAGATCCATAATTCTGGAGGTTTGTATCATTTATTCACTTACGATGACTATTCCACTGAAACAACAAATAAAAATGATAATAAGGAAAAAATGTTATTTAAGCACTCTGTTGAGCAATAACTGTGCATCAATTGCCAAGCACTGAGAAACAGTATATTATGTTATCTTAGGAAAGTAAAATGTAATACACTGGTAGTCTACAAGCTCCAGAATGAAATGATTGGGAAACACTTCAATTTTCAAATGGAATTTACTTCTCTGGGAGGTAAAATGAATCATTCCAGCTAAAATTTAAAGTCTCCTTGGCCTTTTTCAGTCAGCAGACACAGAAATTAAATTATTTTTTCACTTGCTTCTTGATCTTTTGCATTCTTATATTAAATATTCCAGAATTCAGGATTTTGATTATCAAAATAACAGAATAAGAGAGTTGGGAAGGACCTTGGAGGTCTTTTAATTCAACACCCTACTGAAGCAGAAAAACCTACACCCATGATGGCAAATCTTTGGCACATGTGCCAGAAGTGGCATGCAGCACCATCTCTGATTGCACTTGAGCCGTTGCCCCAGTTAAGTTCTGCCACGCATGTGCATGCATCTCAGCCAGCTGGTCTTCAAGTCTCTGGCATATATGCAGCGGGGAGACATGCGGGAGGACACACATGCATGCACAGAGGGAAGACAAGGGGGGTTGCACATGCATGCGTGGGAGGGGTGCGGGCTTTGCATTTTGGGGGGTTGGATGCATTTTGGGCACTCCGACCAGAAAAGGTTATCCATCACTGACCTACACCATTTCAGACAAATCATTGCCCAATCTCTTCTTTAAAATCTCTAATGTTGGAGCACCCACAACTTACAATACAATACAATAGCAGAGTTGGAAGGGACCTTGGAGGTCTTCTAGTCCAACCCCCTGCCTAGGCAGGAAACCCTATACCATTTCAGACAAATGGCTATCCAACATCTTCTTAAAGACTTCCAGTGTTGGGGCATTCACAACTTCTGGGGGCAAGCTGTTCCACTGATTAATTGTTCTAACTGTCAGGAAATTTCTCCCCAGTTCTAAGTTGCTTCTCTCCTTGATTAGTTTCCACTCATTGCTTCTTGTTCTACCCTCAGGTACTTTGGAGAATAGTTTGACTCCCTCTTCTTTGTGGCAGCCCCTGAGATATTGGAACACTGCTCTCATGTTTCCCCTGGTCCTTCTTTTCATTAAACTAGACATATCCAGTTCCTGCAACCGTTCTTCATATGCTTTAGTCTCCAGTCCCCTAATCATCTTTGTTGCTCTTCTCTGCACTCTTTCTAGAGTCTCCACATCTTTTCTACATCGTGGCGACCAAAACTGAATGCAGTATTCCAACTGTGGCCTTACCAAGGCATTATAAAGTGGTATTAAAACTTCACGTGATCTTGATTCTATCCCACTTCTGGAGGCAAAATATAGGTATCAGATATGAGTTGTGTCTACTCTGAGAAGACTACAAAGTTTGAATACAGCCACTCATTTAGCAACCGTTCCAAGTTACAATGACACTGAAAAAGATGGCTTACAACTAATCCTTGTACTTATGATTGTCCCAGCATCCTACAGTCAAATGATCAAAAATCAGATCTTAGCAACCAAATGTATTTACAATGGTTTCAGCATCCCAGGGACATGTGACCACCATTAGCCATCTTCCCAGCTGGCTTCTGATAAGCAAAGTCAATAGGAGAAGCCAAATTGACTTAATGACTGCATAATTCACTTAACAGCCACAACCATTCACTTAACAACTATGGCTAAATGGTCATTAAATAGGGCACAGCTCATTTAACAACCATCTCGCTTAGCAAAAAGAAATATTATCCAGTTGTAATCATAAAAGGGACAATGAGCATTAGATTAGTAAAGGGAGAACTCAGAAATTCAATTGTATTAAAAACAACAACCCAGGTATGTATGTGTATGTGTGTGTATATATATATATATATATATATATATATATATATATATATATATATATATATATATATATATATATATATATATATATATATATATATATATATATATATATGTCTCTAGTTGTTCGGGTTTTCTCCCGCGTAGAATTGGAGATGTCTTGGCGACGTTTCGACGAAGTCACATTCGTCATCTTCAGGCTGCTGCTGACTACTTCAGGTTTGGTGTTTCCAGGAGTAGTAAGGAAAGGTATCTATTAGATTTTTTTTTCACCCTCGCTTCGCTGATAATGGATAAGAGCCTGTGGCCTAATGGCTAAGATGTCTGCCTAGTATGTAATATAGCCCAGGTTCAAATCCCAGTAAGGGTAAGGCTAGCTGATGAGAGCTAAATAGCTTGAAATAGATCTATACTAGTCTCCCTTTATTTATTTATCAGCACAAATACAACAAAATGTAACAAAAAGGCAACAGTAAAAATATTGGGTTTCTGCCTGGATGGTCTCTTGTGACGAGCCGAAGGACAGAGAATGGAAGTAGTGATCTTCCTCCCATATTTGGGCATACCGGGGGTTGTAAAAATCTTACATATACATATACACATATACACATATACACATATACACATATACACATATACACATATACACATATATATACACACACACACACACACATTCTGTAACTGTTCTTTTTTTAAAGGAAATAAGCTATAACCAAAATTAAACCTGCAAAGATTAACAGAAAACATGACAATAGAAAGAAGAAGGTGGCATCAGATGCCTGAACATAATGTAGAATCACAAGATGTCGTAACAGGGCTGAGCTGCTAGAAACAGTCACACAGGGATTGTCATTTTGTAATAAAGAACATACGCTAAAGACAGACTAACAAGATACCTTGAACTTTGCACATTTTGAAGCTTTTTGTTAGGCAGCCTGGGAGATAGAAATACATTCAGTATGAGCTTCTGATTAAATACATAGCAAATATGCAAAGTCTGTTGCACAATTTCAAGGATCTGTCATGGTGAGAGGGTTTTTTTTTAATAGAAGAATGGAAGGGAAGGGAACGGAACAGAATAGAATTTTTATTGGCCAAGTGTGATTGGAAACAAAAGGAATTTGACCCTGGTGCATAAGCTCTCAGTTCACATAAAAGCAAAAAATGATAAATCATGAACATAATCATTGTAAAAATACATTCATCATAAATCATAAGATACAACACTTAGTGACAGTTATAGGATACCAAATAAGCAATCAACATAAATCATACTAAGATATTAATAAACCAATATACATCACAAGATACAAGTAACAAAGTTATAATCATAAGAAGATAACGAGATACGTAAGAAAAATGAGAAAAATAATAGTAGTACAGCCTTACGAGATAATTTCATAGTGCTGTGGGAATTAGTTGTTTAGCAGAATGATGGCATGTCACCCCTAGTCCTTCCTTTCATTAAACTAGACATGCCCAGTTTCTGCAACTGTTCTTCATATGTTTTAGCCTCCAGTCCCCTAATCATCTTTATTACTCTTCTCTGTACTCATTCTAGAGTCGCCACATTTTTGTTGTGAATCTTCCCTTTCTTACCAGGAATTGAAAATGAAAGAAGGACAGAGGCTGACACACGATGGACTAGTCTGTTAAGGCAAGAGCTTTCTGAATGTGGTAGTAAAAAGGCAGGCAAGCAAAGCTAACTCAACATGCAATGCTGAGTAATGAATCCTAGTTCTGAATTAACATATTTCCAGGAAAGATCTGTTTCTAAACAGCTGCCAAGCATTGTGCTAGAATTAATATACCAAGAATGTGTTGGTGTGTTGAGAGATCAAATTAATGATATGTCTTTAATTAAAGATAATGCTCTATTAGAAATATCAATGGAAGGCCTAAGAATGCATTTTTTTAAAAGCTTTCAGATGAATGATTAGATAATCACTCGAATATGAATGAAGTTAAGTGATTGGCCAGCCAATTACCAACGTTAGTAGGGATGGCACTGAAATTCTTAATTATCTGGCTGAGTAAATGAATTTGTCCAGTTTATAATACTTGGCTGTATTACAAATTGAACATACGGTCTCATTGGAAAATTGTCTCTGGCTTGGAATCTTAAAGAAGATTTTGTATATGCAGAAATGGCATTCAACGCACCTGGAGTCCAACACCAGCTGAGCACTATCTATGCATGTTATTTAAATTTAATCTCTTGCCTTGATACCACTTCCACTGGCTATGGGGAAGCTAGCTGAGCAGACTTCTGTATGATGAGTATTTTTACTATTTAAGTGGATTGTAGGTAGCCAAGAAATCTGTACAGATGTGTTAATGATGCCACCAGGAGCTGAACTGGATTTGTGGAAGACCCCCCCCCCTAAAATCTAAGTTTCCATCAATAAATTTATGTCTAGGTTGGGAATGTCAAACATTTGCTGGAACCATGACTAGAAAAAAACTGCCTAAAACTGTTGTCAATCTTCTTTTGCAGGTGTGGATAGCCACTTAAAACATAGTTTACATCTAGAGAACAGGGATGTGCTAGTGGTGATAAACAACATGACTTTGCTTCCATAATTACTGAGTTTGATGGGCTCAAATAATCCTCTTCTTAAGGAACATGGTGTCTCACATAGTTAGGATGTTGGATTGGCAAGCAACAAGCCAATGTTTGAGATTGGGGGGGGAGGTTGAGCTTCCATCCTTTGCTCCAGCTCCTGCTGGGGACATGAAAGGAGCTGCCAACTGGGCATCCCCTGGGGAACAGTGATGTCATCAGCTAATCCTTTCAACCTGGAAGTGCCTTGATGCTTCTGATACAAGTGTTATGTGATACTCTTCTTCCAGAGCCATTTGCCATATCATCTTCTGCATAATCTTTCTCCCAAAGAAGAAGTGTGAAGATGGAACAGGCTTTTTAAGCAGACTCCTACCTCTTTTAAGGCCAAAGGTACCAATATGTTAATTTTAGCCAAGTCCCTTCTTCTTCCCTGATCAATTGAACCAGCTAGGAAGATCTATCTAAGATCACAAAGAACTCTGACATTTAAAGAATCCATGAGATTCATAGGCTCAAATATCTTCCAGACTAACCTGTCTTCATGTCTTCAAATAAATGCATGTGATTGTTGCAGGCATCTACAAAAGAATCAGCCAGGGAATCTCATCTGCACTCACTAGATTGCCAGCCTGTACCTTTCAGGTAGTCTCCCTAAAGATTGCAGCTGATTAACAGCTGATAGTGTGTGCATATATGTGTGTATTTGGAACCTTTAAAATGTTGGCAAATGCCATGTTCCAGCTATTATCTGAATCCTATGTTGAATTTTCAGCATTGAAAAGCATTTGACACATTTGAATGGACTCTTTAAATTTCTATAATCTTGATCTCCGCAGTGGAATCTGCAGGGAGGATTTAAAAAATAATCAAGATGTCAGTAACAGCCATGGATCTCTATCTATCTATCTATCTATCTATCTATCTATCTATCTATCTATCTATCTATCTATCTATCTATCTATCTATCTTCTATCATCTATCATCTATCATCTATCATCTATCTATCTATCTATCTATCTATCCATCCATCCATTCATCCATCCATCCTATCATCTACCTACCTACTACCTACCTACCTACCTATCTCTCTATCTCTCTATCTCTCTATCTCTCTATCTCTCTATCTCTCTATCTATCTCTCTATCTCTCTATCTCTCTATCTCTCTATCTCTCTATCTCTCTATCTCTCTATCTCTCTATCTCTCTATCTCTCTATCTCTCTATCTACCATCTGCCTTCTATCATCTATCTATCTATCTATCTATCTATCTATCTATCTATCTATCTATCTATCTATCTATCTATCTATCTATCTATCATCTATCTTCTATCATCTATCTATCATCTATCTATCATTTATCATCTATCTATTATCTATCTTCTATCATATATCTATCATCTATCATCATCTATCATCCTCTATCATCTATCTATCTATCTATCTATCTATCTATCTATCTATCTATCTATCTATCTATCTATCTATCTATCTATCTATCTATCTATCTATCATCTATCTATCATCTATCATCTATCTTCTATCATCTATCATCTATCTGTCATCTATCAATCTATCAATCTTTCAATCTATCAATCTATCAATGTATCAATCTCACTATTATCTATTTATCTAATTTTATGCTTCTCATCGCCCCCATAAGGTGACTGTAAATACTGCTCATTCATAATAGGGACAAAAATAAAAATGTCTCATCAAAGTATAGCATAAAAACCTGCAAGCCACAACCATTGACTGCTCATTACAACGTGGCTAAATGGATATTCTCTGAGTTGTTCTGGTGTTACAGTGCAGGAGCTTAATTAAATAAAGAATGCTGAGAGTTATGCTTTATTTATTAGGGTTTTATGCCATAATAATGCAAGGGAAAAGTTGCCAATTTAATAAAGTGCTCTAAACATGATGTTCCTTTCATATATTATTAATATCTAAGCAACTCTAATAAACATACACTTGCATTTTCTTCTACAATCTTGGTGATGAGTTGTTGCATGACTAAAATATAAAAAAGAAACATGAAGCTGTCAGAATAGGGTATTAAACTATTCAGAAGGCCCATAGTAAACTTTACATTAAAAATCCTTGTAAACAATAATATAATTTAGCAGAGCACCCAAGCAAGAAACATCAAATGTACTTCAAAAGGCACATACTATATTGAAGGTTATTTAAATTATATATGATACTTTCTTGGCTGTTTCCAGAAAGAAGGAACCTACCAAAAGATCCTGTAAGCATTACATCTGTTTACATAATATAGCGAATCAAATCAGATTAACATCCAGCAGGTACATTGAACCAACATGTTAAACTTGATTAATGTGGACTGTAGGTTTTTATGATTCAGTGTATTATAAGAATCATTTATAATTCAGTAAAAGAGCCATGGTGACACAGTGGTTAGAATGCAGTATTGCAGGCTAATCTGCCGACTGCCGGCAGTTTGATCCTGACTGGCTCAAGGTTGAGTCAGACTTTCATCCTTCCGAGGCTAATAAAATGAGGACCCAGATTGTTGGGGGCAATATGGTCACATTGTAAACTGGTTAGAGAGGGCTGTAAAGCACTATAAAGCGGTATATAAGTCTAAGTCAGGGGTGTCAAAGTCAACACCCGGGGGCTGGATCTGACCTGCAGGGTACTTAGATCTGGTCCATGGGGCCAGAAGTGAAGGACCAGCCCTCTGTGCTTCTGCCAGTGAATACGGGCTCCTAAGCTCCGTTTTTGGCTGATCCGGCCACCTGCAATCCTCTGCCAGAGAAAACGGAGCTGGGGAGGGCTGCCACAGCCTCCCTGACATGAGTGACATTGAGCTGGCCATGCCCATCCTGGCCACATCCACCCTGGCTCCCAGAGGTCAAACACAACCCTGGTGCAGTCCTCAATGAAATTGATTTTGACACCCCTGGTGTAAGTGCTATTGGTATGGCTGCACTTTGTACATACTGAAAATACATGAACTTAGTAACCAATCTATATGAATGCAGCCACAGTAAAGCTACTCTTGTTTTATCCTTTCTTTCTATCTCTTCCATCCCAATTTGGAAGAACTGAGACATAATCTGAGATATTGAGCATCTATAGATACTCAGATATTGCCTAGTCTGATGAAAAGGACTAAATGAGACATGATAGCAGAGTTCCAATATCTCAGGGGCTGCCACAAAGAAGAGGGAGTCAAGCTACTCTCCAAAGCACCTGAGGGCAGGGCAAGAAGCAATGGGTGGAAACTAGTCAAAGAGAGAAGCAACCTAGAACTAAGGAGAAATTTCCTGACAGTGAGAACAATTAATCAGTGGAACAACTTGCCTCCAGAAGTTGTAAATGCTCCAACACTGGAAGTTTTAAAGAAGAATTGTATAACCATTTGTCTGAAGTGGTATAGGGTTTCCTGCCTAAGCAGGGGGTTGGACTAGAAGACCTCCAAGTCCCTTCCAACTGTTATTCTATTCTATTCTAAATTATATTGCCATTCTTGATCTGTAGCCTACAAAGGTAGATGGGAGCTATAAAGAAAATCTATAAAACTATAAGACCATCATAAGAAAAGCACATCTTAATGTTCATTTTATACCACCCCCATGTTTAATCTGTATTTTAAAAAATCCTATTGCAACTTTTGCAGGTGCATAATAACTTCAAGGTCACTTACTCCAAATAGTATTTGCCTAGTTTCTTTTACCAAAAGTATCTTTGTAAAATTCTGACCATTCTCTCTCATTTTGCTTTGTTTTCCTTTGAAAACCAAGTATTGACTTAAAAATGATTGACTTTGTATTGTACTGACTTTGATTGATATGTTTCTCTGGTCTAAAAGAATAATAATAATAATAATAATAATAATAATAATAATAATAATAATAATTGTGAAGTTGAACATGAGGAAATTCAGGCAAATTGCAAAACCCAAAAAACAATATCACAAGCGGAAATAACTGATATTCAAGACACAACTAAAGACACTATAGTAGAACTCCCAGAAGAAGCTCTCAGGGAAGAAATAACATCACCACCACTAGAACCAGTTATTACTGAACCAACTGATGAACTAACTCAAAAACAAAAAGAATTGAAGGATAAGATCATGGAATATTTTCTGCTTAATGAGGAAAGGCAACGTTTACCATCACTAAAAACTGTGCCTAAGAAAATTTTGGCCCCTATCATGAAAATGGTTAATGCAGTGTTTTCAACAATTGAACCGGGATCCATCTTGGAAACAAACCAGTTAATGTATAGCGCAGCTGTAATAGTCACTAATGAACTAGGCATTAAAATTAAAGTACCTAGTCACACAACAGAAAAAGCATCAAAGCCAAAGTGGAAAATCCGTCTAGAACAAAAAATCAAAAAATTAAGGGCAGATGCTAGTAACTTAAAGAACATGCATGAGCAACGGCTTAAAAACAACAAAATCATAGATCGGCTAATCAGAAGATATAGATTGGATTCAAGAAACATCAATGAAGCTGTAGAGATTGTAAAACAGCAGATAACAGCAACAGCTAGAAAAATTGAAAGATATGAGGCACGAATCATCCAATATAAACAAAATCAGCAATTTCGATCAGACCAACGGCGTTTTTATCAAAGTCTTAATGTGAATGGTGACACCAAAAGTGAAAAACCAGAAAAGCAGGCCACAGTTGAATTCTGGAAAGAATTGTGGGAAAATGCAAAGGACTACAAGAAGGAAGCAAAGTGGATACATGACTTTGAGAAAAGCATTGGCAACAAACAAATGCAAGTATTAGAAATAACAACTGAGATGATCAAAAATCGAGTTAAAAAGGTAAAGAATTGGACATCACCTGGAAAGGACCAATTACATGGTTTCTGGCTCAAATATCTGACCAGTTTACATGCAATATTGGCCAGGCAACTGAATGAAATTTTACAAAAGGGCCAAATTGATGAATGGTTGACAACTGGAAAAACATACTTGATTCAGAAAGATCCAACTAAAGGAACAACACCTGAAAACTATAGACCAATAACATGCTTACCAACAACCTTCAAATTACTCACAGGCATTATTGCAGATAACATGATGGATTATTTGGAAACAAACAACATCTTGCCAGTAGAGCAAAAAGGCAACAAAAGAAGGAGCAGGGGCACAAAAGATCAGCTTCTAATTGATAAAATGATATTAGAAAATTGTAAGAACAGAAAAACGAACTTGAATATGGTCTGGATTGATTACAAAAAGGCATTTGACTCACTGCCACATAGTTGGATCATAAAATGCTTAGAAACAACTGGCATTAGCAAAAATATTACATCCTTTACTGAAAAGGCAATGAAACAATGGAGAACTGAGTTGGCAGTAGGGAATGAGAGCTACGGAATGGTTAATATCAAGCGAGGAATTTTCCAGGGTGATTCACTTTCACCTCTTCTCTTCATCATCGCAATGATCCCACTATCAGTAATCTTAAAAAAAATGAAATTAGGCTACCAAACAGCCAAAAAAGCTGAAAAAATTTCACATTTACTATATGGATGATTTGAAACTCTATGGAAAGTCAGAAATAGAAATCCAATCATTGACAAATACAGTCCGAGTATTCAGCACCGATATTTCAATGCAGTTTGGCATGGAAAAATGCGCCACTGTATCCATAAAAAGGGGCAAAATCACTGCATCTGAGGGAATTGAAATGCCCAATGGCCAACTAATTAAATGCAAAGAAAATGAAGCCTACAAATACTTAGGCATTCTGCAGTTGGATAACATCAAGCATGGAGAAGTAAAAACTATTGTCAGGCGAGAGTACACCAACAGAGTTACGAAAATTTTGAAATCTAAATTGAATGGTGGAAATACAATCAAGGCCATAAATACCTGGGCAATACCAGTTATAAGATACACAGCTGGCATAGTTAACTGGACACAAGCTGATTTGGACCTTTTGGACCGAAAAACCAGGAAACTAATGACAATGCACTACAGTTTACATCCACGTGGTGATACTGATAGACTATATCTGCCCCGAAAATCAGGTGGCAGAGGATTATTACAAGTGAAGCAAACAGTTGAAGAGGAAAAACATGCACTGGCTGATTATTTAAAAGAAAGTCAAGAACATCTATTAATCGAAGTAAAGAACAAAAATCTACTGAAGGCCCAACAGACAAAACAAGAATACAGAAAAGATGTGACAAAATCAAGAATGGAGAGTTGGCAGAACAAAGCACTGCATGGTCAATTTCTGGAAAAAATAAAAGATAAAGTGGACAGTGAACAAACTTGGTTATGGTTAAAAACAGGTACATTAAAGAAAGAAACAGAGTCACTAATCCTGGCTGCGCAAGAACAAGCTATCCGCACAAATGCCATTAAGGCCAAAATCGAAAAATCCTCTGATGATGCCAAATGCAGACTTTGCAAAGAAGCTGATGAAACTGTTGATCACATACTCAGCTGCTGTAAAAAAATCGCGCAGACTGATTATAAATTGCGGCACAATTCAGTAGCACAAATGATCCATTGGAATTTGTGCAAAAATTATAATATTAAAACAGCAACAAACTGGTGGGAACATCAGCCTGAAAAAGTCACCGAAAATCAGATGGTCAAGATCTTGTGGGATTTCCGTATACAAACCGACAAAATACTGGCGCATAATACACCAGACATCACACTGGTTGAGAAAAATAAGGTCACAATCATAGACATCGCAATACCAGGTGATAGCAGGGTCGCCGAGAAGGAACATGAAAAAATCGCAAGATACCAGGACTTAAAAATCGAAATTCAACGACTATGGCACAAACCAGCAGTGGTAATTCCAGTGGTAATTGGCACACTGGGTGCTATTCCAAAGGCACTGGAATTACATTTAAAACAGTTAAAAATTGACAAAATCACCATCAGTCAAATGCAAAAAGCTGCACTGCTTGGATCTGCACGCATATTACGAAAATACGTTACGACGTCCTAGGCCCCTGGGTGGGGCCCGACTAGTAACCAATGCCAAATCCGGCGAAACAACTGGCCGCTGTGATACAATTGTATAATAATAATAATAAAGGAGAGGTGAGGCCTGCACAAGATTCTAGCAGAGATTCTATACTAGGAACCAATGTCCATGCATTATAATCACAATTTTCAAAAAATATGACCCAATTAATTTGGTTCCATTTGTATGCACAGATTCTCCCAGCTGTATTCTCAGCCAGGAGTCTATTGTTGGTGTACAATAGCATTTAGCAGATGCTAGACAGTATAATCACCTGTTGTTAGCCACAGGTAGCTTTAATTTTGATGTTAATTGCTTATAGTGTTCTGTTCACTGAGCTGCTTCAAGTGTCAAAATCTGTGTGCTCAATGACAGATGGGTGACAGAACAAAATAGGTTGATGATCTCTTGAGAGGAGAACAAGATTACTTTTGTAATACACAAGAAAGCCACCTGACATAGCTATAAAGCTATAAAGAAATTCAAGATAGTCCTTTTAGAAATATAATAACCACTCTAGGTAAATGATGCATTCCCATAAAACGTACAAATGGAGGAAGGGTGGAAGCAAAGTCTTCTCCATTGCGTGATGCCAATAAATACAGATCACCAACCACGGAGGGTCTGCCTGAAGGAAGTTAGCACCCAACCCTCTCCTAGAAGAATGGAATATTTTATGAAATATTTAAAAGGCAGAATATTATGTTTCCTTGGATGAGAAAAGGAGAAACATCAACCAATCAGAATACAAGCTCAAATTCAAAGCCCAAAAGTGTGTGTGTGTGTGTGTGTGTGTGTGTGTGTGTGTGTGTGTGTATGTATGTATGTATGTATGTATGTATGTATAAAGGAGGAGAGCCTAGTGGCTAATACAACTGCCTAATATGTAATACAGCCCAGGTTTGATTCCCAGTAAGGGTATGGCTAGCTGATGAGAGCTAAATAGCTTGAAATAAATCTATACTAGTCTCCCTTTATTTATTTATCAGCACAAATGCAACACAAATGTAACAAAGGCAACAGTACAAATAATGGCTTTCTGTCTGGATGGTCTCTTGTGATGAGCCGATAGACAGAGAAAGGAAAGCAGTATGCTTCCTCCCATATTTGGGCATACCAGGGGTTGTGACACAATACATACCTATTTCCCTGGCTTAGCTAATAAAGGAGGAGAGCCTTGGCCTAGTGGCTAATACAACTGCCTAATATGTAATACAGCCAAGGTCTGAATCCCAGTAAGGGTATGGCTAGCTGATGAGAGCTAAATAGCTTGAATAGATCTATACTAGTCTCCCTTTATTTATTTATCAGCACAAATGCAACACACACACACACCTACCTACCTACCTACCTACCTACCTACCTACCTACCTAGGTGGACATTTCTTCTAACCCGCCGAAATACCTTTCCATTTGCCCTTGTCCCTTTCAGCACCACTTTTTCCTGCTTCCTTTATCCCTATTGAGTTCTTGCTTTCTATTACCAGTATGTTCCATTAATTTTCAGTTTGGGGATTCAGTTCTAAAACCTCTTTTATCCATTCTAAACACTGAAGTGACTTTTTTGAATTGAGTTACCTGTTTAATTGTAAGTATCAAGTTGAACTGGGTGCCACTGAATTGATTCAGAAAACTTCTGCACATGTATAGCAATTGATTTTTGTTTTCTGATTTGATTTGCAAGTCTGAAGCAATTCTTTCAGTCTGGACATGTAGATCAATTTTTTAAAATTAAATTGGAAGACCAGATCAAATCAGATAGCAAATCAGAAACAAATTGGCAATTAAAATATTATTTAATTTCCTTCCTTCCTTCCTTCCTTCCTTCCTTCCTTCCTTCCTTCCTTCCTTCCTTCCTTCCTTCCTTCCTTCCTTCTGTTAGAAGAATTATCCTTCTGGTTTCAGTTCCAAGTGGGGAAAAAGACATTGGATTTATGGAAGTTGCTTGGAAAGAAGGTTTATTGATGAATAGGATCACATGGCTTGAGATACTGGGCAAAAAGGGAAGAGATGCTGAGAGTGCCTGGGTTTTATGGCCTCTCTGGGCTTTTGAATTTGAGATTGTATTCCCAGTTGTCAGACTCCCATGGGGTCATGCAGGGGCAACTCTGTAGGCTGTTCTAAGCCCCAAGCTTGGTAGACTCTTGCTGGGTGATGACGTAAATCTTCCCAGGTGCCATGTGGTGAGATGAGTAGAGGACTAATCCTATCATGTCCTGAGGGCCATGTTTTAATCCCATCACCTTGGAGCTGAAGTGGGGAAGGCAGCTGCAGGGAGCTGCTTTGTCTTTAAAATATGTTTCTCCTTTTCTCATCCAGGGAAACATAATATTATGCCTTTTTAATATTTCCTAAAATATTTCATTCTTCTAAGAGATGAGTATGTGCTAACTTCCTTCACCATGCTACAAAGCAAATGTACCGTTGTATATTTTGCTCAAATAGTGGCAGTATCTGGGTTGGATGAGAGAATTTCTAGGAATGCCAAAGCTGTAGACTAGATTGATGACCAGAGAAGACATTAAGGAAGAAAATGGAAAAACCCTTCCATGTTATTGCCAATAAAGTTAACAGAATAACATAGTTGCAAGGGACCTTGGAGGTCTTCTAGTCCAACCCACTGCTCAAGCAGGAAACCCTATACCTGTGATGGTGAACCTATGGCACATGTGCCAGAGTGGCATGCAGAGCCCTTTCTGTGGGCACACACACCATCACCAGTTGCTCTTCTGTTTCCTAGCATGTGCACTCCGCCAGCTGGTCTTCAGATTTCTGGTACTCCAGCGCATGCACGCACATGCACGCACATTGCAATTTTGGCACTCAGTGCCAAAAAGGTTCGCCATCACTGCCATATACCGTTTGAGGCAAATGGTTGTCCATCCTTTTCTTAAAAACCTCCAATTACACGAGTGGAACCATGAAATCACCAAAAGCCAATGACAGTGAAAATGACATTGTATCTTTTCTTCCACAAAACCTTTAGAGTTCTGCTGGGAAGAGTAGATGATGAATTATAAAATTTGAGTGTAGCTTCTCAAGAGCCCTTCAACTCTAATGGCAACTGTGCTTTCCATCTTTATACATTCATCAGAACTAATGAAGAAGGTCGACTCATTGAGTTGAATAAACTCAACAGAAGTTTGCATGAATGTATCAATTGGGTCCATACTGATTCGTGTTTCCAGTTTGCAGCATGACACCAAGCTCAAACACGCTGCCTCTGATAGGGAAACTGTAGTTATGTCTACTACTGCATAAAATATCCTGATTCAGGTAAGGTGATCAGTTGAACAGATGGTATTGAATTATAAACAAGCGGAACAACAAAACTGTCAGAGTAAAATTGACATAAAGTAAGACTGCAAATACAGCACTTTAAGCAACAGAGCCAATCATGCCAGCTTATGATGGAATGAAAACATAATCACAGGATTCTCTCCCCCCTGCCCTCTCCCTCCCTCTCCCTCCTTCCCTCCCCCCCCACACCCATATGGAAGACACCCAAGTTAAGTAATCACCTCTGATTCCACCTAGTTGGTTGGCAACATACATATTTACTGATCAGGTCTACACTAAATAGATTTTGCTATTAAATATTTAAAGCATTGAATTCAAAATAGAATTTTTATATGATGCCTCTATCATGGTCACTCCAAACATTGTATAGAGATTGCACAGTCGTTTCGCTTAGATGACCTCTCTTGTTCCTTTTCATTGGGACATGGCTATTCACATGTTCAGATTGTCAGGATGTTTTTTTTTGTTTTGCCAGTTGTGCTTATATTCTGAGATATACGGTAGACTGCCTCTCATTTGTAAACCTCACTACGCATGTCCATTTGCCTTCTTCTTTCTCTTTTACTTTTCTTTGTTTGCCTGCCGGCGAGGCAGGCTAGGAACTTTGCCAAAATGTAGTTATTAGCTAGTAAGTTTGTTTGTTATTTATTTTACAATAAAATGTGTTTTCTTAGAATATATCTCGGGTTTATTTTTCTTAATTATAAAGTATACTTCAAGGAAAACCATGGTTCATCCTCCATTAACACAGGGCTGAATTTCCACCCCCAACACAGATCGCAAAAACAGTTTCAAAAACCCTTAAAGCATCCCATCCTTTTCCAATGCACTAAAATTACCAGATACTATCTACACATTTCCTAAGTTAGAACATAGAATAACACAGTTGGAAGGCACCTTGGAAGTCTTCTAGTCCAACTCGCTGCTCAAGCAGGAGACCCTATATTATTTCAGAGAGATGGATGTCCAGTCTCTTCTTAAAAGCCTCCAGTGATGGAGCTCCCACAACATCTGAAAACAAGCTATTCTATTGGTTGTGTTCTGACCTAGGCTTCCCCAAAAAGCATGACACAGATTTCTGGTCCCGACAAAACTCCTTTTATTAGACAATTGTGAATTCCCCTCATTAACATTCAGCAAAGGCCTGGTAAACAGTCTTTCAAAGGTGAATTCATGACCAGAGACCTTATCTAGCTTGGAAAGCTGCCATGTAAATATTTTCCAAATGCAGTGCTATGGAAGGAAAGACTTGGCACAGAGTCTCTGAGATTCACGGACAGCTCTTCACACTCTGGAAACAAATGAACGAACAAATGAACAAATTGTTTCCCGCAAAAGCCCACTCTCCTTTTGCTCCTCTTTAATTTCCTATGGGAGGGACCATTCACCATTCACCTGCGGCCTTACTCCCAAATCAACCCTGATTTCTTAGCTGTTCTTTTCTTCTGGAAGCTCTGCGCATGTGCACACTGGGAACAGGCTCCAGTGTTCCTCTGCCTCACTGCTGTCTATCTCTGAAGGCAGCTGAGAACTGCCATACGGCCTTGGCCACATCTCTGTTTCCAACACAGCCCTCATCCGAGCCTTCTCCAGCCTCCAGGACTGGCCCATGTCCCTCCCCAAGCTCCTCACTGTCCAACTCTTCTGCCAGCTCCACTGGCCGCTGGCAGGCCACAACAGGTTGATTGCTCTCACCCTTAGGAAATTTCTCCTTAGTTCTAGGTTGCTTCTCTCCTTCATTAGTTCATAGGGAGATATTCAAAACCTAGATCTTTATTAACCTTTTGGGTTTCAGCCCATTGTAAACTTGACTTCATCAACCAGAATTGGTGTGGAGAAATGATGTCATGAGGCATACGATAGTCTTCCCGTTGTTTTTATTTCTGCTAAATCAATTATTTTGGTGAAGCCGAGCAAATAACATTTTGTTTCTTCTGATAGTAATTTGAGTCAAATTAGGATATATCCCTATGGAGTGCTGAGATTCATTTTCATGACTATTCTCTACTATATTCTGCTTAAATGGAGAAAGGCAATTAAAAGTTTCCTACTGATAACAACAAACACAAGTGAAGTTGCTTCTCCTTGTCTGTGTTTAGCTGTAAATGGGAGATGCCTAACTTCATGTCTGCCACAAGGATAGAGGGAGGGAAGGCTAATTCCTCCACATAAAAACATAAACTTAATGAGATAAAATGGTCACAGCTGGCAGTTTTGTAGATGCTTTTTTCCTGCTACTACTTTCAAACAGTTTAGCTATGATCTCAGTCAATGGTGCCTCTGTGTGAACTATCTTTTTGTTTTGCTATCTTAAGCTGTGAAAAACAGAGTGGGATGAAATTGTTCTATGAGGGCACACACAGCCTGACATGAGTTGTTGTTTTTTTTAATTTACTCAGTGTGGGTTGGGGGAAAAAATGAAATGAAGACGAGAAAAAAATAGAACTGATTCCTTGAATCTTCACTGAAGATGGGATATAAATGTGCTAAATAAGTCAGCATATTGGGAGTTTCTTCCTGTTATTTCCACAGGAAGAGTTGTGTTGTTATTAGTTGTGAAGTCGTGTCTGACCCATCGTGACCCCTGGACAACATTCCTCCAGGCCTTCCTGTCTTCTACCATCCTCTGGAGTCCATTCAAGCTCATGCCTACTGCTTCAGTGACTCCATCCAGCCACTTCATTCTCTGTTGTCCCCTTCTTCTTTTGCCCTCAATCGTTCCCAGCATTAGGGTCTTCTCCAGGGAGTCCTTCCTTCCAGTGGTGAGTTTCAATTTATTTTACTACCGGTTAGCTCGTGCATGCACGCGTGACACCTCTGCACATGTGCAGAAGTATCCTGGTGGGTGGGCGGTGCCTCCCGCCGCCACCACTACCTGTTTGCCTGATCCGGGGTGAACTGGCAGAAACCCACCCCTGTTTCCTTCTCATTATTATGGTCAAAGTCTTTGAGTTTCATCTTCAGGATCTGGCCTTCTAAAGAGCAGTCAGGGTTAATCCCCTCTAGGACTGAGCGGTTTGATGGCCTTGCAGTCCAAGGGACTCGCAGGAGTCTTCTCCAGCACCAGAGTTCAAAGGCCTCCATTCTTAGCGCTCAGCCTTTCGTTGATTTGGAAATCTCCACCACCACCACCCAAAATCAGCCAGTAAATTCCACAGTTAGTGGAAATTTGACACCAAATCTTTATTAACCACTTTAACCACTACTAGGAGTGTCTATAGAGAGGAGAGAGGGATAAAAAAATTGCATGGTTGTGCAATTTAATATTAATGCAATAGTGGAATCATGATCGTCACAATATTCTTTTTTTTAAAAAAAATCCCACTTCTCTATTGAACAGCATTTAAGAATGTTACTTAAAAATAAATGCAGGATTAGCAACCTTTAATTAAAATTATCTGATATGCCAGGTTGAGGCATTTTTTTATGGGTTCCCATTTAGTACTCCTAGGTATTTAGGTATTTTTAGGTATTTATTAATACTTATAGGCCGCCCTTTTCCCTGAGGGGACTCAGGGCGGCTTACATAAAATAAGGGGGGGGGGGTATACAGACAATAGACACAACAATACACAGAAGTAAAATAGTAAGCAACATTCATTCATCATTCGGGTGGGGACAGTTATCTTTGTCCCCAGGCCTGACGGGCTAGCCAGGTCTTAAGGGCTGTGCGGAAGGTCTGGACGGTGGTGAGGGTACGAATCTCCACAGGGAGATCGTTCCAAAGGGTCGGAGCTACTACTGAAAAGGCTCTCCTCCGTGTAGTTGCCAGTCGGCACTGACTGGCAGATGGAACTCGGAGGAGGCCTAATCTATGTGATCTAATTGGTCGCAGGGAGGTAATTGGCAGGAGGCGGTCTCTCAAGTACGCAGACCCACTACCATGAAGGGCTTTATGAGTGACAAGTAGCACCTTGAAGCGCACCCGGAGATCAACAGGTAGCCAGCGCAGCTCGCGGAGGATAGGTGTTATGTGGGTGAACCGAGGTGCACCCACAATCACTCGCGCGGCTGCGTTCTGGACTAGCTGAAGTCGCCGGATGCTCTTCAAGGGCAGCCCCATGTAGAGCACATTGCAGTATTCCAGCCTAGAGGTCACAAGGGCCCGAGTGACTGTTGTGAGGGCCTCCCGGTTCAGGTAGGGTCACAACTGGCGCACCAGGCGGACCTGGGCAAATGCCCCCCTGGTCACAGCCGTCAAATGGTGGTCAAAAGTCAGCTGTGGGTCCAGGAGGACTCCCAAGTTGCGAACCCTCTCTGAGGGGTATAAAGTTTGACCCTCCAGCCTGAGCGATGGAACAGTGATCGAATTATTGGGAGGAAAGCACAACAGCCACTCGGTCTTCTCCGGGTTGAGTACAAGCTTGTTAGCCCTCATCCAGTTCATAACGGCCTCAAGACCTCGGTTCATCACATCCACCGTTCACCGCTAGAGGGGCTTTTAAAATATTTTGATATTATTTATTATTTATATGGGATGTTATGTTTAGAGGGGATTTGATGGAGGTTCTAGAAGAGGAGTGTAGCTAACATAGACCCTCCCCTGAGTATATATTTGTACACTCCTTAATATTTGGGGTGATTGTCTTCTTCTATGGAGACACAACTTCACAAGAGATGCATATGGGAATTTGATGGAGGAAGTGTCTCTGCTGTTCCATGATGGAGATATCAAGAGCTGCAGATGGAGAAGCATCAAGACCAGCGATGGTTAATTTTTTTGGTACTGAGTGCTAAACTGGTGCACGCACCAGAGTGCTGGAACCCAGAAGAGAGCAGCTGGCTGGTGCGCATGCACACAGCGGCCAGCTGCTCTCTTCCAGGTTCCATCATGTGCTTGCATGCCAGACAGCTAGTCCAGCATGCATGTGCACCATCCAGCTATTCTCTTCTGGGTTCCGGTGCATGCATGTGCACCAGCCAGCTGGTCTTCATGCAAAGAACATCTGGCCAGCATGCATGCATGCACCAGAGCCTGGAAGAGCAGCTGCCTACCATGCACATGTGCACTGAACAGGAAAATTTTAAGAAGTCATCCTTCTATTTTGGACCTTATTCACTTGGTTTCCTGTTCACCTTTCATCTTTCCACCTAGCCTTATCCTGGAGCTTCCACCTTATCTCATTAGTTTTGAACCTTTCACCATTTCATATAGCTTACGTCCCAGGAGCGGAAGGAACAAGAGAGATATCAGTGAAGATTGCATGACGCACAAAATGAAAGTCTTCAGTTGTCCACATGGTGCTTTCCTTGAAGACTAACTATCACCATCTTGTCAGCCCTCTAGTGGTAAACCAGACAGGAAACATAACTACATGAAGTAATTCCACTTTATTGTAAGGCTACATTATATTGTAAGTCTGGACCTATTAACTTCCTCCCGTCTCTGCTTGATCCATTAGGCGACTCCTTCTAAAAGTTTCTTTCTCTGATCGTTAAACCCCTTAGAGCTCCTTCCTCTCTTGTCCCTGTTGTTCCTAAGTAAGCACCTCTTTCCTTCCTTCCCCAAGATCATCCACCCATTCCATTCTATCCAAATACCAAAAGGAAGAGCAGGATTTTTCCCTTTCCCTATAGCAATAGCAATAGCAGTTAGACTTATATACCGCTTCATAGGGCTTTCAGCTCTCTCTAAGCGGTTTACAGAGTCAGCATATTGCCCCCAACAACAATCTGGGTCCTCATTTTACCCACCTCGGAAGGATGGAAGGCTGAGTCAACCCTGAGCCGGTGAGATTTGAACAGCCGAACTGCAGAACTGCAGTCAGCTGAAGTAGCCTGCAGTGCTGCATTTAACCACTGCGCCACCTTGGCTCTTTCCCTAATAAAAGATGGAACAAATGTTGGAATTTGTGCTTAAAGAATCATTCACTGGCCACTGTTGAACTCATCTCTGAACTTAGAAGCACCATTTAGTGTTCAGCCAACATAGCAATTGATAGTTCTATCCAATGATATGTCATGATTTAAACAAAACCATGGAGTCAAACAGATCTCTTTTTCATGGGGCTGCCTACATTTTGGAATTGCGACGTTCCCCCTCACGAGGAATTCATCTTCCCTGATGCCATTGGCTTTTTGTAAGCAGTTAAAAATGAAGTATTTCAGAAACCTTTTGATCTATAAGCTGGCATTATCAGTTGTAGCAGTATGTGTGCTAGTTTCCTTTTATTATATTATTCTGTTTTGTTGTTGTACAGTGGATGTTTTATCATTTGTATTGATGGATGCTGTATCTCTTTGTAGTATAGATAAATGCTATCTCTCTGTCTCTATCTATCTATCTATCTATCTATCTATATCTATCTATCTATGTATCTATCTATGTATCTATCTATCTATCTATCTATCTATCTATCTATCTATCATCCATCTATCATCCATCTATCATCTATCTATCATCTCTCACGCACTTTTTCCACAATATCTCAAGTAACACATATGTGGCTATTTTTGCTGTGCCAGAATGACAGGTCTCTGTCTCTATTCCTCTGTCTGTCTCTGTCTCTGTCTCTGTCTCTGTCTCCGTCTCTCTGTCTCTCTGTCTCTGTCTCTGTCTTTCTCTGTCTCTCTCTCTGTCTCTCTCTCTCTCTCTCTGTCTCTCTCTCTCTCTGTCTCTCTCTCTCTGTCTCTCTCTCTGTCTCTCTCTCTGTCTCTCTCTCTCTCCTTACCTACCTCCTCCCCTGAAAGGGGACCAGTAAGAACAATGCTTATTTTGGGCAGGTATCAAATGTGTTGACATACCTGCTTAAAGACTTACAAGATATATTCACAATACAGAGTAAGAGTTAAAAAGGCTCTTGGAGGTCTTCTAGTCCAACCCCCTGCTCAAGCAGGAGACCCATACCATTTCAGACAAATGGCTGTCCACTCTTTCCTTAAAAGCCTCCAGTGATAGAGGCAAGTTGTTCCACTGATTAATTGTTCTAAGTGTCAGGAATATCTTCTTAATTCTAGTTGGATCAGTCTTTGATAAGTTTCTATCTGTTGCTTCTTGCCCAGCCTTCAGGTTCTTTGGAGGATAAGTCGATCCCTCTTAACTATGGCAGCCACTTAGGTATTGGAAGACCGCTATCATATCATCCCTGGTTGTTCTTCCCATTAACTACACATCCATTCTAAGCTTACGTATTATTAACCTTGGTTTGCTGTTTGGTTTCTGCATTGTATAAAGCTTTTATTGTATTGTGTGTGTACTGTATTTTAACAAGTGGGTTCATTTAGTCATCAAGATAATCTTATTGTATGAACGCAGCCACATTCAAGTGTGCCTGCAAAAGAATTGCCAAGGCAACATGGCAGTGTTTTGTTAAATAGCATTTGTGCCTGTTTTACTCTGAACTATTTTGTTAAAAGTGGAATCCTAGGGATGAAATGAATGAGGCTAAAAATTAAATTCATGCACACAAGGCATTTTTGAAAACCAGTTCTTTTGGCTGAATGTTGTAATTAAATGCACAGGCTCTAATTATACACCATAAGTTTTCTTACATTTAAAAATAAAATTCTTATATGCTGTCATTTAACTTCCATATAATTAGTTTTAAAAGGGAGTTGTGTTCTGTAGCCAGTATACCTCTTGAGACCATTTCTGTTAACTGACAGATGAGAGTTAATTTCCCTTATGTGTGTACCTGCAACTCAGTGTTGGGAAGATGTTCCAGAAAGAGGCTGGAAAAGAAAAAAGTCATGAAAGAAAGAGATTAATGAGAGAGGTGAGAAGTAAAACATTTTCCCCCTAACATGAGGAATTCTTCTTCATTGGAATTTTCCAATAGAGACTTTATGGCAGAGGTGTCAAACTCGATTACATTGAGGGCTGTATTGGGGTTGAGTTTGACCTTGTAGGGCTGGGGTAGGCATGGCCAGGGTGGGCATGGCTCACTCAACATCATTCATGTCGGGGGTGCCTATGGTTGCCCGTGTGCTCTGCCAGCAAAAACGGGCTCCCAAGGTTTGTTTTTGGCTGTGACAACCTCCTGCAACCTTCTGCCAGTGAAAATGGAGCCCTCCTGAGCTCTATTTTCAGTGGCAGAAGCACTATGGACCAGTCCTTTGCTGTTTCCATGGTGGCCCCAAGGGCCACATCTAAGCACTCCATGAGCCGGGTCGGCCTTGAGTTTGACATCCCTGCTGTATGTTCATCAGATGGAGATTCTGCATGGACTAGATGGTTAGACTAGATCAAGGTTCCCCAATGTGATGAATCTCAATGGGACTGTCTAAGGGATCAGGGTTAGTAGTATTAGCATTAGTATACTAGTACTATTAGTTAAAGTAATGTTTATTGAATTATTTTCAGATAATAACTTTTGGGAAGGTCAAGCAACAATCTGAAACTTCATGAAAGGGCCAATGAGTTGAAATGTTTGGAGAACCAACCTAGAGGAACCTCATGGTAACTTCTGATTCTACTGAGTCTATGAAGGATATGAACTCTCATGGATGGGAGCAGACAGCTAGTGCCACACCTCTTGCAAGACTGGCCCATTTACATTTTGCATGATCACTCCAAATGATTATTAGCAAATTAAGAGATACTTAAGCTTTTTACTCTATGTGTTCCAAAGAAGATAACTGACCGTTTGTATCACAAATCCTGGAACAGAAACATTAAACATGTTGTCATTTATTGGCAGTCTGAACCCGTACCGTGCAATTTGACTGCATAATAAGAATAGGATAGGATAGGATAGGATAGGATGGGATGGGATGGGATGGGATGGGATGGGATGGAATGGAATAGAATAGAATAGAATAGAATTCTTTATTGGCCAAGTGTGATTAGACACACAAGGAATTTGTCTTGCAATAGGAATAGCGTTTAGACTTATATGCTGCTTCACCATGCTTTACAGACCTCTCTAGGCGGTTGACAGAATCAGCATTTTGCCCCCAACAATCTGGGTCCTCATTTTACTGACGTTGGAAGGATGGGCAGCTGAATCAATCTTGAGTAGTTTAGAATCGACCTCTTGGAGTAAACAGTGAGTTAGCCTGCAGTACTGCATGCTAACCACTGTGCCAGCATGGCTTATTTGCCTAGTACAAATCCTGAAACCAATTTGCTTTTTTTTCAACATTTGGTATTCTTTTGGTCTCTCCTTACTTGTCCCCTCCCATCAAGAGTAAATCTATTCTTTGTGGGCGTGGCAGGAGAAGGATACTGCAAAATCCCCATTCCTTCCCCACCCCACTAACCTGCTTTCCAGCTCCATTCTCATGTTCAGGGCAACAAAAGAAGATCAGCTGGGAGGCAGCAGGGGCGGGGCCAGCCTATTTACCAGTTCTTTGACCTACTCAAAATTTCCACTACCGATTCTCCAGAACCTGTCAGAACTGGCTGAATACCACCTCTGATGTGATCCAGATTGTCCATATTATATTATTTCTTCATTCTTCCACCACTTAAAAAAAAAGGATAGTCCTTGAATACAAAATGATTAACTATCTAAAGCTTAAAAGAACACTCGAGATGTCCAACATACAGTCCGAGAACTAATGGGAGCTATTAGTTTAATTATTATTATGGATGATCGTAATATGTTGAAAGCATGAAGATATTTCATCGTTGTCCTCCCTAATGAGGTCAATGCATAAAAGTTAAATGAGAAAAAAAAATACTAAGACCAGATACAAACAAAACAGAGTGTGTTGTGTCTGGGGGCAGCTATATAAATTAGGCCAAATAAATAAATATCTGCTTCTCCCTATCTTCCCTTTTGCAGCTTTCTATCTGAACCAGCAAAGCAGAGCTGCTCTTTAAGAAAGAGATGGGCTTAAGTTGTCAAATTTCATTTCTTTTTGCTTTTCGCAAGTCATAATAGAATCACAATATCTGTGAGATACACCTACATTTAATGGAGATGATTTCCGGCCCTGGATGGGTGGCGCCTGTTGAGTTGTTAATGAAAGACGGAGACTATGGCCGTTGTGGGTAATTTTCACTCAATCTTCATGGCTAAAGAGAAAAAGTTTTCACTACTGGTTCTGAAACAGCTTTCTCTAACTTTCCCAGTTTTAAATGTCCACCTTCAGGATGCATGCGAAACAGGGATGGGCTCTGCCTGGCTTTACTGCTGGTTTGCACGTGTGCACACTTCGTGCGCACCCATGAGTAATCCAATTAAAATTGTTCTGCATATGCACATAACTCAAAAACAAGATGGTGGCGGTGACGGCAGTGACTGGGGAATTGGTTGGGGGGGGTGGCAAGCCTGGGTCACTGCCATTTCCAGTGACCCAGGCCACCATACCACTACCGATTTGGCCAGCTGAACTGATAGGAACTCACCTCTGATGTGAACGTATGCCTATACATGTAATATGCATTGACATTAACTATATCAGATAAGAGTTTGTTAATGGATTAAACCCAAGAATAAACTGAATTGAATTGAATTGAATTTTATTATTTGTATGCCGCCCTTCTCCGGGAGGGACTCAGGGTGGCGAACAACTCAAAAGGGGAGAAGGGGAACATAGAACAGAATATAGATAATTAAAATAAGCAAGAATCACACAACCACACAAGTCGAGAGGGGCAGAACTAAGGCAGAAGCTTGTCCACCCCAAGGATAAAACACCCAGACACAAACTGAGCAACATGGTATATGCAGTACAATGCAGGATGTGCAGATATGTACCTCGGGGAAACAAAACAACCACTTCATAAACGCATAGCACAATTTAGGAGAACATACCCATCAGGATTAGAGTCAGCAGTCTAGCTGCATTTTAAAGGCAAAGGTTTAAAGGTTTGCTATTTTGAAGATAGCAAAGTTCACATTTTGGACAGAGAGGACTGCTGCTTTGAAAGATGAATCAAAGAGGTCATCTATGTCAAAATTGAACAGCCCTCTATAAACAGAGGGCGGGGCTATATGACATCATATATCTCTAGTCTACAACAAAGTCCTTTCAGCAGTTCCACGAAAGCTCCACACCCATTTGCACTACTCAGGTGTCCCTGATGACACAGACAAACCTCCAGGTGGCCTTTAACAACTCGTTAAAAGTATGCAAATCACCAGCTGTCTGCAAGGAGTATAAATCCTTCCATTCCCCACCATCCACTCAGAGCTAAAGAAGCTTCTTGGATGAGGAGCAAACCATCTTCAAAGAAAAACCAGAAAGTCCAGTTGCTTCTTGAAAAAGCACCTGTTAGGAATATAATCTAATGGTTGGGTTGGCAATATATAAATCATGTAACAATGCTGTACCTGTTTCTTTAAATCATGCTGTAAATGTGATTGGTTGCTGTTCCCTCAATCGGCCATAAGATGGAGCCAGAATCACTGTTAGATGCTGATCTGATCTGAGTGTTTGGAAGCTGGCTGTTAGAAGTGCCGTATAGTGATCAGCGTGAGTTTTATAAGTTTTGCAACTGCTAGAAAACTTTGTGTACCGGACTGTTTGTATGGACTATGGTATTTGGATTATCCCTTAACTGAAAGACGTTGATGACCGACTGTCTTATCCGTGTATGACTTGGACTGTTTGATGGACTCTGATACCTTTATTTCTATGAAAGTAAAAGCCTATTTAAACTGCAGTGTCTCTGTATGCTGGTTTGTGTGTTCTCCAACACAACTCTCACAACGTTTCTCTGAACACACTCGCTCTCCCAATGGGAGCTTACATAACAGCACCTTTGTGACATTAAAGGATTAGTTTTACAATCATTTCAATAAAAGAAAATAAAAATAAAATACATGGTATGATTCTTAGCTGAATTGCATTAATTATAAACTAATTATTTATGATATGCGGGTTTGATTCTTCCAGGTTTCAAAGTTTTTTATCTTATAGTTTGCCATTTATAGCTTGTATTTTCTTTCACTTATAACCTATTGTCATGACCCCATCAGATCCTGGTTAAGATGAGGAGGAGTTGGAACTGGGACCATCCAACAGGGATGGCATGTCTGGTTTGGCATATCTGGAGAATCCAGGGCCTAAGAAAATGCTGTCCACTGCTCCTCCGGCATTAGAGGAAGTGCTTGAGGTGTCTAGGCAGTTTGCCTTCACAAATGCAAGATGAAAAGGGATAATTAGTTGCAGACAGGCATCTCTGTGGCCTAGAGGTGGAACTCTTGCCTCACAATCAGAAGGTTGTGAGTTTGATCCTAGGTAGAGGCACATGTAGGGTCTCCTGCTTGGACTAGATGACCCACAAGGTCCCTTCCAACTCTGTTAATCTAGTTATAAAGACAACAGATTCCCTTTGACGAGCAACAGCTGTCTCCTCCACTGAACCCAAAGGCATGGAGAGGGGAGCAAAGAAGTGGTCAGCAAGGCTGCTTGCAAGGAGACAGCCCCACCCTTCCTCACTAGGAACATCTGGCTTGGGCTGATTTAACCATAGGCCAGAGTGCCAATCATTTGCCTTGGCACTCATTCCCCTAACTCTTGGAAACCTTGACTTCTGAACTTCGGCTTGCGTTTCAGCCTCTGGATTTGCATACCTTGCTTTGCGGACCCTGACTCTGGATTGTGGCTTATGGAGTTTATTTTTGAAACTTCACCACTTTTGTGGACTTCCACCTTTCTTCCTGTTTGGGAGCTTGTTTCTGGTTACTATTGGACTCAGCTGGTGGGATTGTGTTACATTGACAGTGGATGGCTGGTTTTGGAGGGAAAATAGGGTGGAAGGTTATTAGCACCTCTGGAGAACTGTCTGTCATGGTTTGGCAGTACAATAAAAGACTTCATTGGTGGCAGGAGCTGCCTACATAACTGGGTCAGAACACCTGTCCAAAAAGACCTACAGACAAAATGTTCAAATTCTTGTTTAAAAAGAACATTGCATTATAAAATAACCCTCTTCAATCTGGGACCATATGGGTTGGTTTCAACTCCTACACTGGGGTGAAATCCAGCAGAGAGAACTGGAGAACTGGTAGCAGAAATTTTGAGTAGTTCGGAGAAACGGTAATGGAAATCTTGAGTAGTTCAGAGAACTGGCAAATGCCAACCTTTGGCTGACCCCACACCCACCAAGCCATGCCCACAGAACCAGTAGTAAAAAAAAATGAATTTCATCACTGTCCTACACTTTTGGCTACCCACTACTATTTGGGAAACCTTCATTGGCATGAAAACCATGATGGTAGACACTTGAATTCAAATTCCCACTAAGGATGGCATCCTAGACATACTTGCTTTGATTTGGCTTCCCTAGGAACCCTTTACTTCTAGGCAGTACTTCGTAGTTTGGAGTCAAGAATGTAACTGGCAAGAATGTGCAGAGCTTCAAAAAAAGGGCTTTGCTCCACTAAAATTTCTAGGGAAGTATGCCTTGAAGCAAACTTGCAACTCAAGTGGCCCTACTTCTAAATGGTGGAACAAACCAGCAGGTAGATTTCTTCTTGATTGATCAAAGTGGTTTCCAAGCATGTGACAAATCCATTTTCTTCAAAGAAAGGCCACTGGTTGAACATTCCTGCTGAAGGCTTCACACAGCGGTGTCTCTATTCCACAAAGTAAACTTTTGAGATAGAATACCTCATTTCTGTGACTCCCAGCAAAGCTGTGTGTCTCCTTCCCGCATACTTATTAAACAGCTCCTTCCAGTCCTTTGTTTTTCCCCCGCTCTAACATATCCAAGAAAAAATATTGCACGCCATTCCACAGGGCTTCCTTCTGGATCGTTCTTTAAAATACTGTGCTATTATCCATGATGTTATTGAGTTAGCTTTCACCAGACTTAATTTTTTTTCAGTCTTACAAACCTCAAGGAGTTATCATGAGAATTGATTGTGACAAGAAAAAAATCCAGCATGTCACTCTGAGCCACTGGAATTAATAGAGATATAAAGTTCTAGTCAACGAGTATATATTTATACATGAAGTTTAATGATTTGTCTACTTGCTACCATGGAAAAGGGTGATCTCAAATTTTAAAACAAAAAATAAACGTTAGGACATTCAAGCTTTCAGTTGGGCTTATGACAGGAGGAGAAGGAGAGGAGGAGGGAGAGGAGGTGGTAGAGGAGGAGGAAGTGGAGGAGCGGGAGGTGATGGTGGTAGAGGAGGAGGAGGAAGAAGAAGAGGAGGAGGAAGAGGAGGAGGGAGGAGGTAGAGGAGGAGGTGATGATGGTGGAGGAGGAGGAGGAAGAAGAGGAAGAGGAGGAGGAAGTGCAGGAGTGATGGTGGAGGCAAAAGAGAAGGAGAAGCAAGAGGAGGAGTTGTTTGTGTAAATTTTGTAAATCAACCACTTTATTCTTCCCCGGCCTATGTACAAAGGCGGGGAGGGGAAGGGAGACTTATCAGAATTTGGGCCATTATTAAAGAAATATATACAAAATGTACATATTAAGAAAAATCCATTTTATAATTAATGACAAGGAAAATGTTTTTAAAAGGTGATTACATAGAAAATTAAGAGCAAAGACATATAACATGTTGATGAATAAGGAAGGAACCTTGGAGGTCTTATGAGACCTGGTAGCGCAGTGGTTAGAATACAGTATTGCAGGCTGCTTCTGCTGACTGCCGGCTGACTGCATTTTGGCAGTTCAATTCTTACCAGGCTCAAGGTTGACTCAGCCTTCCATCCTTCTGAGGTGGGTAAAATGAGGACCCAAATTGTTGGGGACAATATGCTGACCCTGTAAACCACTTAGAGAGGGCTGTAAAGCACTGTGAAGCAGTATATAAGTCTAAGTGCTATTGCTATTGCTTCTAGTCCCACTCAAGCAGATCCTATACCCATGATGGCAAACCAATGGCACACATGCTGAAAGTGGCAGCAGAGTAATCTCTCCTTGCACATGAGCCATTGCCCATTCCTCTTCCAGGTTCCGGCATGCTGGCCAGCTGGTCTTCACCAGCACAGGAGCTCTGGAAACCGGAAGATCAGAAACTGAAATATCATCTTCCCAGTGTGCGCATGTGCACCGACCGGCTGCTCTTCTGATTTCCAGTGCATGCATGCACACCCGCCAGCTCTTCTTCATGTGTGCATGCACATCAGAAATTGAAAAATGAGTTGGCCAGTGTGGATGTGTGTGCCAGAAACCGGAACAGTAGCTGTCCGGCACGCACATGCGCACCAGGCAGCTGCTCTTCTGGTTTCGGGCACACTCACACACACACAAACACACACACGTCAACAGTCAATGCCAAAAAGGTTCTCCATCACTGTTCTATACCATACCAGACAAGCAGCTGTCCAGCCTCTTCATTAAAATCTCCAGTAATGGAGTACCCACAACTTCTGAAAGCAAACTGTTCCATTGGTTAATTGTTCTCACTGTTGGGAAATTTATCCTTAGGATAAAACCACATAACTATATACACATTTTCATACTGATTTTTGTTGTAGAATTTGTAGAGTGATGCTGCTGCAGACGTGAAATAAAATTAGTAATTCAAAATGTTCCGCAAAATCAATATTGATAGATGGATTCATCCTTACCCAGCATGAACATAAAGTAGGTAAATATTCATTTACATGAGCTAATATGAATGAATCTCAAAACTGCAGCATTGCTATAAATGAAATATTGGCAAAACAACCAGTAATCTTGCATCTTACAAATAAAATGCTACCAACTGTAGTTTGATGAAAATGTCAATCAGTTATTGTTGTATTTTTTCCCCGACAAAGTTAATGTTCTCCAGAATTGTCTAGGAAGACAAAATACTAACAACCACCATGCAATGCGAAAGCTTAATTTGGAGAATCAGCTTGAAAGTAGTTTAATCAAATTCCTGCGTCAAACTGATTCTTCTTCTTCTTTTAATTTTGATTATCATTCAAATTGAATTCATTGCCTCTAGCTGGATTTGATAATTTGATGGCCTTTTACATAGACAAAACAAAAAGGTTTTATCATATGGGAAGAAAATTTCCAAATCATATTTACTCAGTGTGATGAGCCTGTTGAGAAATCACAGTCCAATTAATAACGTGAAATGGGTGCAGCCAGATCAATACACAACATTGTCTGAAGGACAAGCGGAGATTAAATGATGAAAACTGCATTGAGGCACTGCTTTTGAATGTGCTTTGTGACATGTCTCACACACACATAAGAAAGGGAAAGAGTCTGTATCACAATGACATAACTTTACTCTGGTTGTTGAAGTTTGAAGTTTAATAGCATTTGTAAGCCGCCCAATCCCGTGGGACTCCGGGCGGCTAACAATACAGTAAATCAAAAAACAGAAGAAGAGGAAAGAAAAGATAGATTTAAAAAACACATCATGCACTCCATTCTGAGTGGGGCTGGATCATATTTTTGGGGTCAACAGCCCCAGGCCTGCCGGAACAGCCAGGTTTTAATGGCTTTACGGAAGGCCGGGAGAGTGGGAAGGGTCCAGATCTCTGCGGGAAGATTGTTCCACAGGGCCGGGGCAGCTACAGAGAAAGACCTCCCCCGGGTAGTCGCCAATCGGCATTGTCCGGTCGACGGTACCCGAAGGAGGCCCAATCTGTGCGATCTTATAGGTCGTTGGGAGATGTGTGGCAGGAGGCGGTCCCGTAGGTATCCAGGTGGATGAAAGAATTCAATCCTCCACATGTTTCCATTAATAGAGGGCTCAAAATGTATGGATATGCTCCAACGTTAAATGCATTTTCATAAAGAAAACATGCAGAAGGTATGAGGGATTTTGAGTTGTTTTGCTTTGATGATATTATGCACAAGGACCACATATTCATTGTCCTTGGAATTGCAGCCCCCCAAGTGACCCCATAGTCAAAGGATTATAATTCAGGTGCTTGGCAATCAGGTGCAATTAGAACAATTAGAGCATCCAATGGTTGCATGATCACTGTTCCAACTATCTTTGCCAGTGCCCTACAAGGAAAGTCATGGCAATCGCTCTTAGCCATTGGGTGAGATTCACTGAATGACCACCTGTAACCACCAGAACTGCCATCAGTGCATTTTATGTCTGTGACAGTTAGCGATGGAGTTCCCAGTCACCATCTTTAACCGAGTCATGAGATCACCTTTGGCAACCTTCTACCTGAAAATGTAAGACAGAATATAGAATATAGAAGCACCTTGTCTGTTTTTCAACATAGGAAACACACAGCACGAGAAATATCAAGACCCCAATTTGTGGATGTAAATCAAGGGTGTCAAAATGGCAGCCCATGGGCCGTACGTGTCATGCATAGGCCATGCCCACCCCAGCTCCATGAAGGGAGAAAACATTGCAAAGCATCACATGATGGCAACATGACACGGTGAGTTTGACACCTGTGATGTAAATTATAATAACAGAATCTTGAAAAACTGACAGACTTTTTCTCACACCCAGAGAATCAAAGCAAAGTTCTCTTGGGTTTATTTTTCATCCATTCCTTTCTTTCCAGCATAAGTTTATGTTTTGTAATGGCTGCCGAATACTTTCTTCCAAATTATCTATACCAGTGACGGCTAATGTTTTGGTTGCCAAGTGCCAAAAGCATGCACAACCATAATGCAATGGGTGTGTGACACGCCCCCCACGCCCCCAATGCATGTGCATATTCCCTCCCACATGCTCCGTGCCCCACACATCAAACCCCTGTGCATGCACGTGTGTCTTCTGCATGTGCCCTTCCCCCCACACATGCATGGCAGAGAGCTAAAAACCAGCTGGCCGATAGGTGGGTGCGTACATGCCCAGTAGAGCTGAGCTGGGCAACAGCTCGCATGCCCGCAGAGAGGGTTCTGCCTGCCATCTTTGGCATAAGTGCCATAGGTTTGCTATCATGGATCTATTTCCCCCCCCCCTCTCTCATATTATTATGCTATTACACAATAGTGGCAAAGTATGTTTATCTGCCCTCAAAACAGCCTTAGAATGAAATCAGAACATGTCTGGCAAAATAACCTCAGTTTTGCCTTATCTGTTTTTCTGTCTCGTGCAACTCCATTTTGTGGTGTTAATGGCATGAGGATTTATTGACTCTTAGACAAATGGTGAAAAGAAGGGGAGAGGGAAAACACTGCTTCCCCATTCAGTCGACATGTTTGTCAACTAGTGGGATACAAAAACACAGAAATCCTGCTTTTCTGTTTTAATATTATGTGCAATTTAGGCAGTGGTGAGTTCTGGATCCTGTTGCAGCCGGTACAGTGCAACGGGGCCGGGCGCCCACCATGTGCACTCACACAGTGCACGCCTGCATAGCTACTGCCCGTGATGCTCCAGATCCTCAGTGGAGTGTCACGCAGGCACCATACACTCCGTGCACAAGCCGAGGTGGCGCAGTGGTTAGAGTGCAATACTGCAGGCCACTTCAGCTGACTGCTAGCTGCAGTTCAGCGGTTCAAATCTCACTGGCTCAAGGTTGACTCAGCCTTCTATCCTTCCGAGGTGGATGAAATGAGGACCCAGGCTGTGGGGGCGATATGCTGACTCTGTAAACGGCTTAGAGAGGGCTGAAAGCCCTATGAAGCAGTATATAAATCTAACTGCTATTGCTATTGCTATTGCAAATGCCCCGATCGGCTCAAATAGCGGTAAAGAGAGAAGGAAGGTGGGTGGACCCTTTGGAGCACCATACCGGAATGGTATCTGTACTCCCAGCAGGCACCGGTACCGCCTTAACTGGGTGTACCGGGTGTATCACACCACTGATTTTAGGATAAATTGATATTTATATGCTGGTTTATTTCTTTATTTAAATTGCATATACAGGTAGTCTTCGACTTACAACCGTTACTTACAACAGACCATTCGCTGTTACAATGACAGTCAAAACAGTGACCTCTGACAGTTTTTGCACAATTACAAACTGTTGCAGCATTTCCGCAGTGCCATGACCAAAATATGGCTACTTGTCAACTGGCTCAAATCTATGAGGGTTGCAGAGTCATGCATTCCCCTTGGGCAACCTTCTGACAAGCAAGGTCAATGGGGAAGCCAGATTTACTTAACAACCATGCTGCTGATTTAACAACTGTGGTGATTCACTTAACAACTATGGCAAGAAAGGTCGTAAAATGGGACAAAATTCAGTTAGGCAATTATTTCACACAGCAACATAAGTCTCGGGCTTAGGTGTGGCTGTAAATCAAAGACTTCCTGTATTTCTTTTTGAGAGATATATTGCTTGGAAAAAAAACCCTGTTAAGGTAAAGGTTCCCCATCCACATATGTGCTAGTTGTTCCCGACTCTAGGGGGCGGTGCTCATGCCCGTTTCAAAGCCGAAGAGCCAGCACTATCCGAAGACATTTCCAGCATGGAAAGTGGTGTATAATAATTAGATGAAAAATAATGCAAAACCCAATCCTTTCATGTCAGAACTCAACAAGAAATATAAATAATAATAATATGGCAATCCATAATAAGCAAAAAAGAAAAAGAAACCTCCACAATCATCCATTAAATGCCTGATTGAATAAGGTAATCTTAATTGCCTTAAAAAGCAAAATATAGCTTTGGAAGCTGGGAGTTCCAACGTTTTTCCAAATCTGATGGGACTCTAAACTTTTTGATTGAGCTTCAGCCCCATTAAGATCGAGTGCATGTTGTGTCTTTTTTAATTCGCTCTGTTTTGTATTTTTAAATTCTTTTAATATTTTTTTTTAACTGTTTTTATGTAAGCCGCCCGGAGTCCTTCGAGATTGGGAGGCATACAAATCCATTAAAATTGAAATTGAAATTCATCCACACATATATTTATGTTACTTGCAGGTGATGTTTCCTGACTTAATTAGATTTTCAATGGATCATTTTATTTATGTGCCACCCATCCAGGGGTGGGTTCCTGCCAGTTCTAACCTCTTCTATAGAAGAGGTTCCACAAATCTACAGTGCCATTTAGAACCGGTTCCAGCTCCCTCCCCCTGCCCGTCTGCACATCATCAAGATGAAGAGCGAGAAGAGGAATTCTAGAAGTTGAAGTCCACAAGTCTTAAAGCTGTCAAGTTTGAACACCCCTGGGTTTTTTTTCTAAAGGGTTAGAGGTGGAAGGCTCTTGTAACTTGACAGCTTTAAGACTTGCAATCTTCAAATGCCAGAGTTTCTGAGCCAACATTTTGGTTGCTAAGCAACAGAGTTGTTAAGTGAGTTTCACCACATTTTACAAGTTGGCCATGCCCACCCAGTCACATGTCTGGCAAGCCACTCCCACCCGATCACATGCCAGCAAGCCACTCCCAAAAAGCAGGCTACACCTACAGAAGAGGTTCTAAAAAATTTTCAAACCCACCACTGCACCCATCTCACTCTACAAAGTCACTCTTGCAATTAAAATAAAAAATATAACAATATTGGAAAATATTAAATGGAAAAAACAAGCAAAAGAGTAAATTGTAGGCGGTAACATCTTCTCAACCCATCAGCCAATTCCAACACTGAGCTGAAATAAACTATAGCTCAAAGAACGTAGAATTTAGGTACAGAATGGATTGACCCCCAAAGTGGAGGAGCTGATCTTTATTAGCCTACAATGACAAGAAATCATAAGGATTTTTGCAGCTTTTCTGACCAATATATTTTATTAAATTCAATAAACTTTTATGAGTTGCAACTTACTGGAGGTATAGAATCATGAAATTCATTTTATCATGTGCATAGATGAAATATCACAAGTTACTTGTCGGAAGGAAGTACTAGAAAAGATGAGATATCTATTTCTGAGAAAGTTTTATGGAATAGAACCTTTTGATGGGCAAAAAAACATTTATTTCTTTTTAATTGTCATCCCCTTCTGCTTTGCCAAATTAAAACGGGGTGGACTTTCACATTCCTGATTTGGAACAAAAAACGTTGAGGAAAATGTCCTTACATAAAAGACAATCATTTGCAGTTTTGCAGTTTCTGTGCCCACTAGGTAAATTGTTTTCGCATTAGGAGTTTTCTAAATTTGCAAACTGCAATCATACCTCACCCTTCCATGTAAGATTACGTCTTACGTGAAGTACTTGTTTTAAAACCGAGCCCTTTATCAATGAATCATCACAGAGGTAAAATATTCAGTAGCACGATTTCCAGACTATATAACTTCTGTAATGTGACTTCTCTCTCATCAAGCACAAAAAGCTGAAAAATAACTAAATCTTACCTCCACATTTTAATAGAACAGTGTTCCCGTTTAATGCCTTCATTGTATAAAAAGTATGTGCTTTCTTTTGTCAAGGCAGTAAATAGCATTTCATTATGACCAAATGCGGCATTTCTCCTAATGAAATGCTATCTATCCTTTTATTTCTTTTTTTGTCTTCAAATGTGGCTGGCTTTTGGTAAAATTTCAAGAACTTTAATTTATTTCAAATTGGAACTACTGAATACAATAGAATTGCTGCTTTTTTTCTAAGTATAAATGAAGTAAGAAGAAAGAGGAGGAGGAGGAGGAGGAGAAAGAGGAGGAGGAGGAGGAGGAGGAGGAGGAGGAGGAAGAGGAGGAGGAGGAGGAGGAGGAGGAGGAGGAGGTGGAGGAGACAATGTGACACTGTAGAAACTTCAAAAATGTCTCTGAAACAGTAGTTCTCGTGAGCCCACCATCTTTCTGCTAATAGATGAAAGTAGTCACCCTTTATGATGCTTCCACATTAGATGGAAAAAAAAAATGTCATTGTTTCTCAGGGATTGATTTATTGTCGCCCTTAAAAGTAGCAGCGTCTGTTTTCAGAGGCCCGAAAGTTTAAAAGGAGTTGCTTTAATGAATGAGAGAGACATGCTCAATTTGCATTTGTACAAGCTCCAAATTCAGAACCGTCCACAGAATCTGAAGGTTGCATCAGAATGGCAATATCTAGATGAAAAATCACCATGTATATTTAATCATATGCCTCCTGACAGACATTCATGTCTCCCGAATGTATTCCAAATTATTTCCAAAACATTCGCAGCCTTAATGTGAAATCTTTAACGTAGGGAATAGGAACAACCACTCTACTGATTATTCGTATTATCCTTGCCAATTACTCTTTATTTGGCTATGCTAGTCAATTGGAAGGTGAAATGTGCCTTGTATTGCATCTGGAAGCAAAGTAGCCAGCCTCATGTATTCTGAATTAATCCAGATTTATTTCAACTGTTTCAAACTGCACCCGAGACCAAATCTAAGGGTCAGTGCACGCTCCTGATCACATGGTTTATTTCAATTTATTTTGGACAGAATCTTTTTTTAAATAGTCTAAGACAATTTTTAAAAAATCCACACAGAATAAATTGAAGTAAAACATTTCAAACTATTCCACAGAGAATAAATTGAAGTAAAACTATTTTTAAAAATTCTATGCACAATACATTTCAAACTATTGTGCATAGAATTTTTAAAAATGGTTTATTTCCATTTATTTTGGATAGAATCTTTTTTTAAATAGTCAGGAGTCATTGACAATGAATTTGCACTTTTAATAATCAGGAAGCACATACTGAGTTTCTTTGAAAGAAAATCCAATAATTTAAAAATCCAATAATTTGTTTCTTAGTATAATTTGATTGCTTATTAGTAACCTATGACTATCACTGAGTGTTGTAGCTTATGATTCTTGATGAATATATTCTATTTTATTTTTCTTTATGTACACTGAGAGCATATTCACCAAAGACAAATTCCTTGTGTGTCCAATCACACTTGGCTAATAAACTATTCTATTCTACTCTACTCTACTCTATTCATTTCTATTTCAATTCTAATAAGGAGTTTAGCTTCTCTCTCTTGAAAATGTAAACTAGCATAAGGCATTATAATGCAAGCCAGCCTTAGCTTTCAAACAGTTCATTAAGTGACCAAAGTTACAATGGCATTGAAAAAAGTGACTGATGACCATTTTTCACACTTAGCGACCATTGCAGCATCCTCATGGTCACGTCATCCAAATTTTGATGTTTGGCAACAGATTCGTATTTATGATGGTTTCAGTGTCCTGGGGTCATGTAATCGCCTTTTGTGACCTTTTGACAAATTCAAATGGGGAAACCAGATTCACTTATGTTAGTAACTTATCAGCTGCAGTTATTCACGTAAGAACTGTGGCAAGAAAGGTGGTATAATGGGTTTAGTGACCAAAGTTACAATGACATTGAAAAAAGTGACTGATGACCTTTTTTCACACTTAGCGACAGTTGCAACCATTTTTCACACTTAGTGACCGTTGCAGCATCCTCACGGTCACGTGATCAAAATTTTGATGTTTGGCAACAGATTCGTATTTATGATGGTTTCAGTGTCCTGGGGTCATGTAATCGCCTTTTGTGACCTTTTGACAAAATATAAAATTTTTAATCAAGCTCCCCCCCTCCCCCGGTCAATGGTGTCCCTCTTTACCAATCTGAAAAGCTGGTCACCTTAATCTATCTATCTATCTACCTATCATTTATCTATCTATCATTTATCTATCTTTTTATCTCTATCTATCATCTATCTATGATATACAGTATCTATTTTCTATCTATCATCTATCTATCTCTATCTATCAATCATCTATCATCTATCATCTATCATCTATCATCTATCATCTATCATCTATCATCTATCATCTATCATCCATCATCCATCATCCATCATCCATCATCCATCATCCATCATCCATCATCCATCATCCATCATCCATCATCTTTCTTTCTTTCTTTCTTTCTTTCTTTCTTTCTTTCTTTCTAACTATCATCTAATCTATCCATGACATTTATAAACCACCCATGTGGCACACTTTCCTCATCCTGTGGAGGGACTGAATATAGTGGATCACTTTTACACCTTGCATCTCCCTGAGAAAATTATTCTTTAATGCATTATGTTCCACATTTCACTATCTCCTTTCCGATTTACAGAGCATTTTCCTTGGTGCTGAAGAAGGGGGGAAAACACAATCAAATCTTCATTATATATATAAGCAGGGAATGTACTTGCAAATTAAGTCTGAGGGAAGAGCGTCATTCAATTTGAAGTTCCCATTTCTCAATGACCTTACATCGTGCTGGGATGATTAAGAGCTTTTCTTAGTACTGCTAAGACCCACACCTGCTCCCTTTCCTCTTTAATGCCATATCTCCTCTGTTTTGAAAGAAATACATTGTGAAAAGCAGCCTTAGAGCCATAATATCTTTCAGATTATTATATACACAAACAATTGCCACGAACTCCATTTTTATATAATTTTCTTGCCACTACCATATCAGTTTAAGGGCAATCTGACTCATGTCTACACATAAATCAGCCTCACTAAATTCAATGGGGCTTACTCCCCCATATGTAAATGTAACATCATAGACTGAAAGTCACCAACAAATGGTTTAGGCTCCTTTTCAGTTATCTATGTGGGGATGCAGTATAATGTTGAGAAGTGAATGCAATAATAACATTATTAGTAACCCTCAGTCAATTGCAAAGACAGCGTTACTCAGAACAGCTTACATCCTGCAATGGTATCTGTAATGCCACAAAACATCAATCTATGTCTATCCCAGGTTCTTGAGAAGGACTCAATAGGTGGATTAAAAAAAACCAGCTCCATATCTGACTGCCTGTATAACGAACTATGATTTTAATAGATGCCTTGGGTATAGTCCCAAAACATCTGGAGCATCTCTTGAACACCCTTGGCATTGACAACCATCAGTCAATTATAAAATTGTATTGGAACAGCTTTCATCCTGCAATGATACCTTAATACCATTAAATAGCATCTATCTGTCCCAGATCCTTGCCTTTCTAATTGTTGGAATTGTCCCAGTATTAATTGCCTTGATGGCATTTCCTTCACTAAATTTGGATGTTGACATTTTTTTTCAATCTCTTGATATATTCCCTCCTAGCCTTCTTCTTGACTTCAGAATGCTTGATGTTGTCAGCTTGAAGAATGCCTAAATATTTGTAGTGATTGTTTCATCCCCTACTTCCATAGGGCAGCTTGATTTTTTTAGCTTTCACTATTTTCCCCTTACTTTTGGTGGAAAGTGGTGCATTTATCCAGTCTAAACTACATTGCAATATCTTGGTGGCATATTTGGACAGTGTTGAATTGTGATTATATTTTGGATGGTGTGTTTCCATACCGCTTCAGATTGTCCACATAAAAGAGGTATGATAGTCTGGCAGAGGTTTTGGAGCATTATTGTTGTTATAATACATTATAGAGTAGTCAAAATTAATTAGATACTAAAATATGAAAGAGATGTTGAGAGTCTAGAAAGAGTACAGAGAAGAGCAACTAAGATGATTAGGGGACTGGAGGCTAAAACATACCAAGAATGGTTGTGTCTAGTTTAATGAAAAGAAGAACTAGGGGAGACATGATAGCAATGTTCCAATATCTGAGGGGCTGCCACAAAGAAGAGGGAGTCAAGCTATTCTCCAAAACACCTGAAGGCAAGACAAAAGCAACAGATAAAAACAAATTTTGAAACAAATTGAAAGACAAAAAAGTTAAGTATAAAAAGTGGAAAGAACGGGGACATAACTAAGGCAGAATATCAGCAAATAGCCTGAGCATGTAAAGATGAAGTGAGGAAAGCTAAGGCTCACAATGAAGAAAGGCTTGCCATAAAAGTAAAAAATAACCCCCCCCCCAAAAAAGCTTCTTCCAACATGTTAAAAACAAGAAAAAAGTTAAGGAAACAATTGGTCCATTGTTGGGAGAAAGTGGCAAGAAGGTGACAATCAACAGGAAGAATGCAGAACTATTTAACTCATGTTTTGCATCTGTCTTTACATAAAAGGATAAAATAAACCTATCAAAAACAGCACCACAAAATCAGAACACAAGTTGAAATAGGGAAGAAAATGGTAAGTGAGCACCTGTCTACCCTAGACAAGTTCAAATCACCAGGGCCGGATGGATTACACCCCAGAGTTCTTTTAAAAAAAAAAAATCTTCAAAGAAAACCCAGAAAGTCCAGTTGCCTCTTGAAAGAAAGCCTTTGGAATTAGAATAGAATATGAAGCATCTAAATTGTACCACCTGAGAAAAGAGAAAACAAGATCTGTATCAGTCAAGATGAAGTCAAGAATCATTGGGAAAGAAGCCCAGGTTTGAAAGCCGTAATATAGAGACTGACAGTAGACAAAGGAGACCAGTGATGGGTCCTTCCTACCAGTTCAGACCAGTTCGCTGGCACCAGCTGCGATCCAGGCCTGCCACACCCCCGAACCAGTTCCCTGTCACCGGCATGTTTCTGTGCATGTGCAGACCAGTTTTCAATCAACTGCACATGTGCAACAACTTGTGGCAGGCGCGCACATGAGTGAAGAGAGCAGCGTGCATGCAAAACGCCCTCTCAGCAAACCAATAGCAAACAGGTTAGAAACCGACCACTGAAGGAGACGTGATACTGAGGACACATGAATGAACTTGCAATGACACAGAGATGCAGACCAGTTACTGGCAGATGGTTCTGAAGACAAGATCAGAGCAAAAAGAGTCAGAAATGACTGAGCAATGAAAAGCCATCTAAGCCAATTTTTAACTGGGACAACATTTGAACGAAAGAATGTCTAGTTTAACATTCATGTGCTAATTAATGAAAAGTTACTCAAACAAATGGGAAATTAGAGGGAGGAAAAAAGGAGAAAAAAAACCTGATTTCATTAATGTATCCACAAAATGCTCAGAAGCAGAAGAAAAAGTTATTTTCAAGGGTACCACCCTACCCCCCCTTAAATTGTAGGCATTGCAGGTTACTAAAGCCAAATTGCTTTCAGAAACCACATTTACTTAATTCCTTTCCTTTGGAAGAAGAAGACCCATTAATAGGCAGCTTTATAGCTTGAGGTTTCTTCCCAAGCAATCTGAATGCACTCGAGATGAGATACGCTGAAGTGTGCGCCATTATTACAACAGAATACAAAGTAGAATTCTTTCCGGCTTGACATTCCCGCTGCCCTTTAAGAAAATCCGAGGCTATAAAGTTATCAGTTGCATGTCTGTTATGCTTGGCCTCATCAGCAGCATCAAGTTGCTTTTTCTCTTGTAAGTGCCTGATGTTGGTCTTGGCGTTGTTTGTGTCTATTTTTGCCTAATTTTGTTCCGACCTAGGCTTCCTGAGAAAGCATAAATCGCAAACTTAGTCCCAAAAAACCTCTTTTTATTTCAATGGCTGTAAATTATGTTCATTCTCAGCCCATAATGATTCCCAAACAGTCTATGAAGAGTCTCACAGATGTCTGCTCGAGTTGCCGCAGTCTTTCAGGGGAATGTTGATAAGCACCCACCTTTATCTCCCTTGAAACTTTGCTAGAGACCTAATTGCCAATTAGTTTTGCAAGGCCAAATGGAGCACAGAATCAAACAGGACTTCTCAGAGCTTGAACCAACTAGATCCGTGATGGTGAACCTACGGCACGAGGGCCAGAGGTCGCATGCAGAGACCTCTCTGTAGGCACACGTGCCATTGCCAGCTGCTCTTCTGGTTTCCAGCACATACATGTAGGTTGGCCAGCTGGTGTTCGCAGGCACTAGAGCACCAGAAAACATCCTGAAAATGCCCCCCAAAATGCCCTGAAAATGGCCCGAAAAACAATAAAAAACCAGGCTGTTTTTCGTGCAGTTTTCAGGCTGTTTTGGGGGCATTTTAGGGCCATTTTTCAGGCCCAAAACAGTCTGAAAGTGGCCCAAATAACAGCCTGAAAATGGCCTGAAAAAAGGCGCAAAAAACAGGCATGTGCATGCGCTGGCCAGCTGGTCTTCAGGTTTCTGGTGCTCTGGCACGGGAGCATGAACACACATGCATGGTGTGACACTCAGTGCCGAAAAGGTTTGGGCACTCGATGCCAAAAAGGTTCACCAGCACTGAACTAGATGAACTAATTGCTTCCTGCAAAGGTGCACATCTTCTTTTATGTCTTATGGGAGGAGCCAATCATCTCCAAGTCTTACTCCTGAGTCACCCTTTTTGTCTTAACTGTTCTTGCCTTCTGGGAGCTCTGCGCATGCACACACTGGGAACAGGCTCACACCGTTCTTCTGCCTCACTGATGTCAAACTCCGTAGGTTCCGGAGGCAGCATGTAACTACCAGATGGTCCTGCCCCCCTCTCTGCCTCCGACACAGAGCCCTCATCTGAGCCTTCCCCAGACTCCAAGACTGGCCCATGTACCTCCTCAACCTTCTCACTGTCTGACTCTGCTGCCAGCTCCATAGGCTGCCAGCGGACCACAACAAATTTAGCCTGATGCACTTGATTTTTTCCCCCCCATTTGTGCTTTTAATCTTGAATTAATCAAATATTTTGGAGGCCACAAAGCGAAAGCTGTAGCGGCAGTCCATGAATAAACCTCTTATGATGAAGTATCTCAGACTCACAGAGGCAGCTGTTATTCCTCATAGCTGCTCCAATGACCTGCCAGAAGTCCCTTTTCAGCTGTGTCTCACAGCATCTGCTGACCTGCTGCTGCTATAACCTCTCGGTGTCTTTATTTCTCCTTGCAGGAGAGGAGAACAAAATATTAGCTGCAACATACCTTTCTCTGGACGTCCGTCCTTTTTACTGATGCAATAAATAAGGCATATATATGCTGATAAGGTTTAGGGCTGTGCTGAACGATAAAGGAATGTGTAAAGCACCACAGTCGGAGTAAGCTTATGGGGTTTTCTTTGTAGAATAAGAATCTTTTAGCTGTTGGACAATGACCAGCCATCTGGTGGAAATACAGAGCATGAATTCTGATCATGATCATTAGGCAGGCTAATGATGTTGGAAGTGATGGGGTTTATTATTTTGTTGTCAATTGGAGTCTCTCCATTCTGGGCACCTCTCATTTCTTTCTGGACTCTGAATTAAAAAAAAGAAAAAGAACCAGAGTTGGATTTGAAACAATTTATAAAACTTTGCCTTACTTGAACTCATAGGATACTTCTTGAAGGGCAACTGAATCAATCTTAATAAAGGTCAGTTAAAGTGCTTTTGTAGTTTTAATGTGTCTCAGAGGAGAGTGATTCAGATGCATCTGAAGAACAGATTTAAAATGCATTGGCCCTTAATCAGTCATACCTTTCAGATTTCTGTTGACCGATATTCCTATTCTGCTACTTTTCTTTTCTTCCCTCCAAAGTTGTCCGTAAAGCTTATCGGCGGCCCACTAATTCTGTAATTGAAAGGTTCTTCTTGACTTATGACAAACAGGGAGTTTCTTTATAAAATGGGCTACACTGTGAGTTGAATTGCACTGAATGTGTAAAATAGCAAGACTGTTGGTGGCGCAATACTGGAAGAAGGAAGACTTGCCTACAATCCAAGAATGGACATTGAAAGTCACAAATTTAGCCGAGATGGCTAAAATATCGGCATATCTTAAAGACCACTCAAATGAGAGATATAAATGAGACTGGAAAAAATGGATTGATTATATACAAAATAAATACGGGACTAAGAAATTCCAGATAGCCTATGCTTAAGATCAGGAATGATTTAAATTGCTCAAAGTTAGTTTAGCAAGGAGGAGCTAAGTTCAATGTAAAGATGTTATTAATTTTGTATTCTTTTATTCTCAATATATCTGTGTTTGTTAAAAATCTATACTGTGTACGGGTTCTGGGAAGCAGGGGGGGTAGGTTGTGGGGGGTCGGGGGGAGAGTGGGGGGGATAGATATCAGGTTAGATGAGATGTGTTAGATCTCAATGTAATTTGACACCACATGTATGCTGTTTCCTTTTTTTTTCTTTTTTTTCTTTATCTTATATTCTTATTATTATTACTATTACTATTTTTTCTTTAAAAATAGGATAGGCTAAGTATATTGACATGTAGTGGAAATACACCAAGGAGAGGAGGAGTGGGAAAGAAGAAGGATGGGCAGAGAAGGATAGAAGAGAGGGTAAGGGGGGAAGATGAGAAGGATAAGGAGGAGTGGATTGTAGAGAGAGGAGTAGTAGAAAGGGAGGGGAAGTAGAGTAGGAAAGGATGATGGAGGGAAGATAGAAAGTTGGAGGGTGGTAGAAGAAAGAGGTGTATGGAGAGCAGAAGAGCTATAATGGGTTTCTATTTTGGGGGGCATTGTTGACAAGAGGAACTGATGTAATTATTATTTAATACTATATGATATGGGCTATGTATAGTACACATGTCAGTGTGTATTATGAAAAAGGAAATAAAAATATTTTAAAGCAAATGTGTAAAATAGATCTCTTCAATTGGGACAAATCAAAGAACATGAAATAGCAATAGCACTTATATACCGCTTCACAGTGCTTTCCAGTCCCCTCTAAGTGGTTTACAGAGTCAGCATATTGCTCCCAATAGTCTGGGTTTTCAGACCCAGACTATTTTACCTACCTCGGAAGGATGGAAGGTTGAGTCAGCCTTGAACCGGTCAGGATCGAGCTGCCAAACTGCTGGCAGCCTGCAATCAGCAGAATTAGCTGCAGTACCTTTCTAACCATTGTCCCACACAGCTCTTATGTTAGTTGTATACATTCAATTGGACCAGTTATAGCTCTAACAGTGCCCAACAGCTGGCAGTATGTAACTGGCCTTGACAGATCCTTAAAAAAAACTAAAGTGTGATTAATTAAAAAATGGGGCACCATTAAGTAACCCGAGGGCTATGAATATCTAGGTGAAGGCAATTGCAAAAGCCCTCTGAATTGTTCCTAAGGAAATTGGGCCTTGGTTGACTTAAGGGGAAACTTTACTTAGAAATGAATCTAAGAGAGAAATCCTCCAATACTTGCAGAGATGTTACAGGGAAATTGGTATCTCGTATGTGGGTAGGGCAAGAACCAGTGGGTGAAAGCATTACATAGAGCAGTGGTTCCCAAACTTGGCAACTTTAAGGCTGGAGAATTCTGGGAGTTGAAGTCCACAAGTCTTAAAGTTGCCAAGTTTGGGAACCACTGCCATAGAGGAAGATCAAACTTAAAATAAGGAATTAAGTGCTAGTGACAGCTATTAGCAATGGAAAAATCTGAGTCATGAATGCTCCATTACTGGAGGTTTTCAGGCAAAGGTTGAACAACCATTTGTCTGAGATGATATGGAGATTCCTGTCTGGGTAGGAGGTTGGACTAGAACTTCAAGAGCTCCTCCAACCTTTTTGATTCCATGAATCCCCTTCCTGGTCTGCAAAATTCAACACAATAAATTTCAGGCATTTTTTTTAAATCTAGCTCTAACTGTATAGTATATCCCCTTAATTTATTTGTGTAAGCTACATCTCTAGAGGCCAGAAATAATAACAACTCTGCTGTTGAACAATCCTACTTAACCCACTAACCCAAATGCAGCCAAGCTATCTGTCATCAAGGACATTCTCCCAAAAGCATAAAAGTCCTATTATTTGTAAACAAAGTGGATTAATTTCACTCTAGTAGCATTTTCTTCATTGGTGGATTTGAAAGATTTATATCCTGGCATGAATGACTGGCATGAAACTGACCCTTTAGGAAACTTCAGGCTGAGTTTGGGCTTCAACCTGGTTCAATCAAGATCACATGAAGTGTTAATGCCACTTTATAATGCTTTGGTGAGGCCACACTTGGAATACTGCCTCTAGTTTTGGTTGCCACGATGTAAAAAAGATGTTGAAACCCTAGAAAGAGTGCAGAGAAGAACAACAAAGATGATTAGGGGATTGGAGGCTAAAACATATGAAGAACGGTTGCAGGAACTGGGTATGTCTAGTTTAATGAAAAGAAGGACTAGGGGTGACATGATAGCAGTCTTCCGATGTCTCAGGGGCTGCCACAAAGAACAGGGAGTCAAACTATTCTCCATGGCACCTGAGGGTAGAACAAGAAGCAATGCGTGGAAACTAATCAAGGAGAGAAGCAACTAAGGAGAAATTTCCTAACAGTTAGAACAATTAATCAGTGGAACAACTTGCCTCCAGAAGTTGTGAATGCTCCAACACTGGAAGTTTTTAAGATGTTGGATAACCATTTGTCTGAAGTGGTGTAGGGTTTCCTGCCTATGCAGGGGGTTGGACTAGAAGACCTTCAAAGTCCTTTCCAACTCTGTTATTCTATTCTATTCTATTCTATTCTGGTTACATCCAGTCCCAATCAAGCTCTTTACCACTCTGGCCCATGATTAATGACCATGATGCTGAAATTAGAACATTGCTATTTAATCCTTGTGCTGGCCCCCAAATGACACTCGTTTTTCTATACTTCCTTTTTTTTCTGTTCTTCTCTTTCCTCAGCTTTTCTCTCTATTGTGTTGACAAAACAGAAGCCTCTTTTATCTCCCTGAATTCAGTGGGACCTCAGACTTCGCTCATCATCTCAGTGTACCTCACTATCCATAATAGCAAGAATGTCAATTGGCTCATAATTGAGGAGGAATTGATAGCTCATTATATTTTTTTGCCTTTCAAAGCTATTTCTGAAGAAAGCTTCATGCCTGGCAGAATTTTATTTAATTAGAGATGCTTTTCTGGTCCCTCTGCAACTCACACACAATGACCCATTCTTTCCATTCATCTTCCTCCTTCATCTTCCCGCACAATTCTCTTTCCCCCATAGCTCTTTTCGCCCCACTGTTTCCTTCATTTCCCAGCTGGGATTTCTAACATGTTGAATTTCCTGAAGGGGAGATGAGACTCACACTCCAGCTCAGCATCTCTGAGCATTTCAGTAGACTGCGAGAAGAAATTATCCTGTGGGAGAAAAAAAAGGTAAGGAAAATATACTTACATAAATGGATGCACAAAGATAATAGGGTTGAGTAAGGGAAAACACTCCATTACAAATATTCATACATTTGTAAACCCCCCCACAAAAAAATCACTCTTTTGCATGAAGGTACTGTATATTTTAATAGATTTTTTTGGTGTGTCTGTTCCCAAAGTAAATTCTTTCTGAAAGTGACAAATGTGAAATTAATTAACACTCTGCATCGTTCCCTTGACTCCTGGAGTTTTAATAATGAGTTTCTTTTCCTATAGCTTTGGCTGTTACATTTAATAGGCAAGCCTGGACTTACGTGGTTTGTATCATTTTATGGACTCTTTTGATTATTAGCATCAATCAGTAGGTTGCCTTTCTCCCATTATCCATGAAAAAGCAGCCTCTGTATCTCCACAAAGTCAAGCATCCTAATCGAAACTGATGTTTCAAAGAATGTCTCCATTAATTTTTTTCGCCCATCCTCACGCTTTACTATTTCAATCTTGTATGTATAATCCTAAAATCATGTAGCATCAGATCTTGGGCTGGAATGGAAAGCAAGGGGCCTCAGGGTCTATAAAATATTTGATACAATCCTTAGAGCAGGGATGACTAACCTTGTTGTCATTGTATGCCAAAAACAACCATAATGCAATGCACATATCCTCCCGTGCCCCCTGCCCCGCTGCACATGTGCATGTGACACCCCTGCTTCCCCCCCACCCATGCGCACATGACTCCCCCCCATCCATGTGCGTGCGACCCACCCCCCGCTCCCCATTTTGGGTCTAGTATGGCTCCCTGCAGTCTCCTGGGAGCAAAAACAGGCTGCAGGGGGACATCTCCCACATGCCCCCCACCCTCTGCCCCTGCGCATGCGCGACAGAGATCCAAAAATCAGCTGGCCGGCAGGAAGCACACATACATGCCTGGTGGAGCTGAGCTGGGCTTATGTGCCCACAGAGCAGGCCCTGCATGCCACTTGTGGCACATGTGCCATAGGTTCGCCACAATGACCCTAGAGTATATCTAAAAATTGATGCCTAAAAAATAAGGAAACAGTTAGAACAATTAATCAATGAAGTAGTTTGCCTTCTGAAATTGTGGGTGTTCCATCACTGCAGGTTTTTAAAAAGAGGATAGGCAATGACTGAAATGGTATGGGATCTCCTTCTTGAGCAGGCAGTTGGACTAGAAGACCTCTAATGCCCCTCCCAATGCTGATATTTTGTTCTGTTATCCTAAAGTATACCAAAGTGACTCCATCACATCTGCATAAGGAGAAGACTAATTGATCAAATAATAGGAGGAGAAAGGGTAAAAGAACATGGGAAGCAATCATACTATGGCAATTGACCAGCCACATGACCATGGAGACGAGCGCGGGCTCTTTGGCTTAGAAACAGAGATGAGCACCGCCCCCTAGATTCGGGAATTGCTAACACGCATGTGCGAGGGGAACCTTTACCTTTATCTTTACCTTAAGAACACATTCTGGAGAAGATACTCATGGATATTTTTGTGATATCCTGTAGCAATGGAGAACAGAGTGGCAATGCAAAATTCTAGAGGAAAGAAATTGTGGGATATTGAGGCCATGTTCTCTGTTGTTAGTAAAAAAAACATGATAAAAGAAACCTTGGGGCACTTAGCAAATTACTTTATTATTGTTTAATTGGCAGTATAAAAGTAAGTTCCTGAAACCTACTTCTTTCAAAGAGGAGAAAGTTGTTGGACATAACAAAAAATCTAAAAACTTTTTATGATGGATTCTTGTTCATTTACTGTCTAGTTGTTCCATATTTAAATTATTATTTCTTAAATTAATGTAACTCATAAAGGCATGTTCTAACAGCTCTCAATTTAGGACACCAGAGTGCAATCAAAGATAGACTTTTCTAAGTAATTCTTCATGTTTCCTTTTTTTATTAAGACTGTTAGAGGCTTTAAATACCAAACTCAAACGCCAACAATAGATGTGGTGCCTCTTGATTGATTGACTTTTTTTCAATCAGACAAGTATTACAGGGAATAAATTGTTTCCTGGGGATATGTTCCAAGCTGGGATGATCACTGGAATAATAATGAAGACAATGACAATAATTTATTGTTATACTGATAGAGGAGAATATTTGTAACACAGGGTTAAGCTATGGGGTTCTTGATGGTTTTCTTGCAGATGTTTCATTACCAAACTAGATAATATCATCAGTGCTAGTAGAGCAAACCTCACTCCCTACTGGCATTGATGATGTTACCTAGTTTGCTAATGAAACGTTTACAAGAAAACCACGAAGCTCAGAGAGCACCAAAGAACCTGCTGTTTATTCTTGATTAGCCATTAGGCTGTATCAAAACATAGAATATAGAACTTAAAACATTTATAAGGCTGCATATAAAAATAAAACAAAGGAAACAAAAATGAATAAGAATCAAGAATGCAAATCACATTTCTGTATCACCCATACAGTGTACCCCAGTCAGACCCATATATGTTAGATCTCCAGGGTTTTTTTTATTTAAATAAAGGACTGCATTATATGTAATTTTTAAAGTCTGGCTGCATATGATATATGTCGTTTTGATATAAGGATCCCAATAGGTTGTTCATTTAATGCGCAGCCCAAAATTCTCATCTCTCTCTTTCTTATACAATTGACTTTCCAATAATATATGTGCTGTGTCTTCTATCTCTAGAGCTCTTCAAATACAAGTGACTTTATTTTAAAGGACTTTTTTAAATCTTCCATACATTTAACCATTATGTCCAGCTGCTCAAATCTTTTCTGAATAAATACCGCCAAAGATGTTTAGAATAGAATAGAATAGAACAGAGCAGAACAGAACAGAACAGAATTCTTTATTGGCCAAGATTGATTGGACACACAAGGAATTTGTCTTTGGTGCATATGCTTTCAGTGTACATAAAAAGACAAGATACATTCATCAAGAATCATAAGGTACAATACTTAGTGATAGTCATAGGGTACAAATAAGCAATCAGGAAACAATCAATATCAATATAAATAGGCATTCCATATGCCAACCTTGCTGGTACTTCTTATATCTTTTTGTGCTTTTATACCCAAGATTCGATTGGGTGACTGAATTATTAAAGCCCAACTGGCAACATGTTCTGATTTAAGGCTATTCAGTATTGTCTTGGTACTTTGGATCATATTAACTTTTTATTTTATTTTATTTTGTCTCACCTCTGAGTTATTCATATCAGCCATGTTATATGCTCTTAAATCTGAACGACCTGAAAATTTGACACTCACTGGCTGACAATGACAGTCCTCTTGGATGAACAATGACCCCCCAAAAGAGGACAGTTTTACTTTTTGATGCACAGATGATATCTCACACTGAGTGAAATGTGTATGGGTATACATAATTATCACCCTTGCCTCCCAGGATTTGAAAATTGCATTTAAATAAATCAGTGATGCCAAATGTAGACCAGAAATATTACTTGTACTATGTCTTGTAAACCACAAAGGATGATTATTCCCCCCCCCCAAAAAAAAATGTAGAAATTGAGTAGACCAAGCAAATTCCTGATGAGATTGGCCTAGTTTCGCAAGTAATATGATTATTGCTTGAGTATGCAGTATCATTATTTCTTCCAATATTATTTTTAAACATATCCAATAATCAGAACTATAATAAGATATATTTGGGATTTTACAAATAAGTAAATGAAATGTCAGCATGTGGTTATGGATTAACTCTTTGGCATAGTTAAGGTTGAAGGATGTTTAAATAACTGTAATTAACTAAAAGTGGAGGTATAATGATGTCAATATGGTAAACATTTGAGTTAAGATATTTGAATTAAAGGGCTTCGGGGGGAGGAGCCTGCCGCCGTCGGGAGCTCAACGAAGCTCCTGTCAGGATTCTGGTTCGTATATCTTATAAGATCTATAGATATCTCCCCTTTCTGGCAGAAAGGGGCAGGGAGAAGGTCAGTCGTTAGGATCTCTTTGTAATTCATAGCTTTTTTTTGCTGTGAATGGAGAAGAGGTTCAACATTAGCTGAGCCTTTACTCCGGCCAGTTTTCCGCGCTGCCTTTTTTGCAGCCCTAGGCAGATTGCCCCCCCCCCCCAGGACAAAGCTAAGTTATTTAAAAGTCAATCCGGGCGGGGACCATTCCTGAGGAATTTCTTCTATTACCATCTAAAATACCAGCTTCAATTTCGCAAAAGGCTCCCTTTCTTTTTTAGCTGCGTCACAAGATGGCGATCTCGTAGCTTTTGTGTTTGATGTGACGTACTTAGTCAGCCCTACCCTCCTGAAGGCTTCTCCGTACTAATTGCTAAAAGATTAACTGAGGGGAGCAGAGACTTTGATTTTTGGCTCGCTTGATTGCTTGTCTTTTATTTTTATTCTGGAATGGCTCCCAAATCTAAACAGAAGCGCTTCCTTAATAACATATCTCCAAAAACTGCTATGAAGCCGCTACCCTTGCCTCCTACACCCTCCACGGGAGATTTGTTAACACAAGAATTTCTTCTCAAAACGCTTAATGATTTTAGACAGGAAATTAATCAACTGATATCGGATTTATATGATCAATTTGATGCTAAAATTGCTCAGGCAAAGAAGGATATGATCGGACTAATGACAGTCATGACAGATTATATTGCTGAAACGGAGGACAAATTGGAACTTTTGGAAGAAACTAATCTTAATTTGATATCCAAAATTCAAACGTTACAACAGGAAATTGAAAATGCTCAAAAACAACTTGTCATGATAAATTATAATAAGACTGCCTTTGCAATAAGAGTTAGAGGATTGCGTGAAAACCAACAGGAGAATTTGAAACAGACCTTCTTTGAGGCTTTCAGCCGCTTGGTGGGAAGTCCGGGATTTAACTTTGATTGGCAGATTCAAAGAATTTACCGCCAGAATTTGTGGGTAGCAAAACAGCGACAGCTTCCGAGGGACATAATTATATATTTTACCACAAGGGAATCCAGAAATGAGATAATACAGAGGCTTTACAGCAAGAGGTTGAGAATTGATGGACAGGACTTGATTGTTTTTAAAGAGTTACCATCTCAAATATTAAGAACAAGGAGAGAGTACGCTTTCTTAACCGAAGAACTCAGAAATTCTCAGATTCCATACAAATGGGAAGTCCCAGCTGGTATTACAGTTACATTTGGCAACCAAAAACACCGCATTAATTCTGTCTGTGAAGCCCGAGAATTTTACTACGAGACCCTGAAGGTGGGACTTCCTGATTCATCCGGACCTGGAGAGAGACAAGGAGAAGGAGAAGACAAACAGCGAGACACGTGGCTACAAGGCGGAGGGTGTTGCTTTCCTCTTCCGGAAGGGCAGAAGACTAAAGAATAAAGACTTAGCGATGTTCTTAAAGCTTTATGATTTCCGTCTGGGATAAAATGGAAAAGTTGTATATCGATGATGAGACATGGAGACTGAAAGAAGCGTTGCTGATTGTGGACACATATTGTATATAAGATCTGTCTGAACTCTAACTCAAATTGCGCATGAATTATTTTCCTAGGCGAGGAGAGCGGAGATTGCGATCTTTTTGAGTTGTGGTCTGGGACGAACGGAGTTGGGAGGCGCGTGGGAGAGGGAAGGGTAGCGAAAGCTTAATTAGACTACCTGGGGCTAGAATGCAAGCTGATGTTTGTTTGAGTTGCTATTTCAATATAAGGTCAAGAAAGATTGGTCGGAGAGTCTTCAGGAAAGTGGAGTAAATATAGGAGGAGCAATGGATGCGGATAAAATATATATGTGGATATGGATAAAGGCAGGGTGGAAGGTAAAAAAATTTATATGTGGAGGTGGGTAAGGATAGAAAGGGAGGTGTTGGAAATGAAAAATGAAAGAAGTACTTGAGTTTAATGGTTTTATAGAAATGTTTGGATATTCGGATAAAAAAGAGATAAATTAAAGGTCTGAATAGATAGACAAAGCAATGAGACTTTTAGTTGGGGAATCCTAATTGATCAACTTACCTGGCTCTAATACAGTTTGAAACCCTGCAAATAGTAAAATAACCGAAATTTGGAATGAGCTACATTGTTTAAGATTTACAGACAATGGGAAGCTGTGTTAACGTAGTGGGTTTATTGACCCTTCTTGTTTCTCCTTTCTTTTTGTGTGTGTGTGTGTTTTTTTTTTATTTTGTATTTTTTACTATTCTCTTTTTTTTTCTTTGGTTTTACTTTTATTTTATTTTTTTTTAATTTTAAAGTTAGCTGGCCTTATTATACTCAAATGCTTGTTAAAGAATTATGCCGGGTATGGGACCTGCGAAGCCGTAAGGGGGTTAGGGAGGGGGGATTATAGGGGGGAGGGGGGAGGGCGGAATTACAGTTTCAATTCTTAGAACAATAAGAATTCACTTGTATACTGCGGCTCGTTTTTCTTTTTTCTTTTTTTTCTTTTTCTCTTTTATATATTTTTTTTTTTAAAAAAAAAAACAAACTGAAATGTATGGATACACCAAAGCGAGGAGAAGAGGGAAAGAGGAGGGAGAAGTAAAGAGGGAGTGAGAGGGAATGTAAGGAGGGTGAGATGGAGGGAGGGGGAGATGTCTGAGGGGGAAGGGAAGTAGAAGAGGGGAATGCTGGAGGGGTGAAATGAAAGTTGGAGGGGGAGAAGAGAGGGTGTATGGGGGAATGAAGTGTCATGTTGGGTTTTTTTTTTTTCTTCTCTTTTTTTTTTACGCACAGTATATAAGTGATTGTATAAAATGAAAATGAAAATGAAATAAATAAAATGTATTTAAAAAAGAAAAAAAAAGATATTTGAATTAATATGAATTAATGGAAGAGATGCACCAAAGCATGTTGTAACCAGCTGATATACTTTTTTTTTATAATATATACCTGTGTTCTTTTTTTCTTTTCTTTTTTTTGTTTTTTTCTTCCCTGCCTTGTCTTTTGTTCTTTTTTTCTTTTCTTTTTTTTTTTTTTTTTTTTTTTTTTTTTTTGATTTTTTCTTTTCCCACTGGTGTGGGCATGTATTGTTTAAGAGTATTATTATTATCAATATTTTTAAATAATAATTACAGTCAAATGAAAATGAATATATGACGATGGTGATATGTATGAATATCTGAGTTAAAATGCTTGAGTTAACATGAGTTATGTTTGTTGACTGTGGAGAAGATGTATGAAAGTTTATTTGTGACCGACTGATACACTTTCTATAGCATGTAAAGAAAGATGTTGTACTTGTTTTAAATTAAAATTAAAAAAAAATTTAATTAAAAAAAGATATATTTGGGAGAATGTAATTTAATAATATAAACTCAAATTCTTTCTGAATTTCATGGCCAGTATTTGAGGGAGTTTATCCTCATTCAATAATTTCTCACTTGCAATTGCAATGCTTCCTTAGTAAGAACACATATGTTTCCCGAGACTCACTCTTCATTCTTTAATTTTGGAGCAAGGCTATACCAACATTGAAAACCCTGGAGTTGTGTTGGTTCGTCTTCTTCAGCTAACCACATTTTTTGTAAGGCTACCCTCTCAAATTCAGCAAGGAATCTCGCCAACTCAGTAGTAGCAGACTTTCTCCAGCAGTTATATCCTAAATTACTAAGCTTATATAGGTCTCTGTGTAACAAAAATGCTCTGGGTAAAATGGTTGAAACCAACTTAGAACTAAGGAGAAATTTCCTGAAAGAACAATTATTCAGTGGAATAACTTGTCTCCAGAAGTTGTAAATTCTCCAACACTGGTTTTTAAGAAGATATTGGACAACCATTGGCCTGAAATGGTACAAAGCTTCCTGCTTGAGCAACAGGTTGGATTAGGAGACACCCCCCACCAAGATCCTTTCCAACTGTGTTATTCTGTTGTTGTAAATAGAAGATGATGATTCATGCAGTCAGTTTGTTTCTGGGGCTGGAACATTAAAGCTGATGCTTCCCTAATATACACAGTTTATTATAAAGTTCAACTTTTCTCTCTCTGAGTCGTGAATGCTGCTCTGATTTATCATAAAGGTCAACAAACTCTGATCGGGAGCTGGCATCTCTGCATCTGTGATCCTGGCAGCTGCTGCTAATGACAATAACCCCAGTCCATTCTTCTCATTTTCTAATTGTTGAGCCTGAGGACAACTAAGGACGGTGAACACTGATAACAGAGAGCTTCCCAGATTCACGTGCCTTATTATATTTTGTTGAACAGTCAGCCAGATGTTCACACTGGATTTCCATTTTGTCCACCTATCAAGTCCTTCCCAAGGACAGATATGGATGTTTGCTAGTCTTACAGGTAATTGTTGCAGGATGTAAGCTGTTGGGAGGAAAGGTTCTTTTTGGTATTGACTGATGGTGAATTTGTCAATGCTGATTTGTTTCCCTTGTTTGGTGGTGATATTTGATGGTTTGTCCAAACTCCATATCTTGGCTGTATATACAGACACTATTGAGCAGGGATTCTACTTCAGAGGGTGTTTTTCCATACAGCTTCAAATTGTCCATATAAAGGACGTGGGATAGCTTGGCAGATGTTTTTGATGTTTGATAGCCTTGGCCTGAGTTTATTCAGTATTGTTGACAGAAGAATCAGTGCAATGACAAACAGTAGTGGCAATAGCGAGTCTTCTTGGAAAATTCCTCTTTTGATATTAACCGCTTCCAATCTATCACCATGGACCAGCAACTGTCTCTTCTATTGTGCATTGATCTTTACACAAAGCTTTCTATTGACTTCTGTTTTTCTAGGCACTTGGTTATCCAATCACGTGGCATGTGTTTTATAGAATAGAATAGACTGGAATGGAATGGAATAGAATAGAATAGAATAGAATAGAATAGAATTATTTATTGGCCAAGTGTGATTGGACACACAAGGAATTTGTATTTGGTGCAGATGCTCTCAGTGTACATAAAGAAAAATAAAACAGAATACATTCATCAAGACTCATAAGATACAACACTTAGTGATAGTCATAGATCACTAATAAGCAATCAAATTATATGAGGAAACAAATAAAACAATATAAATATTAAAGATACAAGCAACATGGTTATAGTCATAAGTGGAAAGGGATAGGTACTAGAAAAGAGATAGGTACTAGGAAGGAAGAAAAGAATAATGGTAATACAGTCTTAGTAGATAGTTTGAAAGTGTTGTGGGGATTAGTTGTTTACTGGAGTGATGGCATTCAGGAAAAAGCTGTCCTTGTGTCTAGTTGTTCTGTTGTGCAGTGCCCTATAGCATCGTTTTGAGGGTAAAAGATAAAATAATCCAGGATGTGAGGGGTCTGTAGATATTTTCACAGCCCTCTTTTTGACTCATGCAGTATACAGGTCCTCAATAGAATGCAGGTTGGTAGCAGTGATGGGTTCCTACCAGTTCAGACTGGTTCAGCCAAACCGGTAGTGGTTTGGTAGCCTGGGCCGCTGGAACCGGCAGCGACCCAGGCCTGCAACGCCTCTGAACTGGTTCTCTGAACGGCCACATAGGTGCCACCATCTTGTTTTTTACTTCTGCGCATGCGCAGAATTATATTTATTGCACTGCACATGCAAGTGCGCCCACAAGTGAATCGGCAGTAGTGCCTACCAGAATCCGCCCCTGGGTGGTAGCAATTGTTTTTTCTGCAGTTCTAATTATCCATTGAAGTCTGTGTCTGTCTTGTTTTGTTGCATATGTGTGAGTGTGTTTATATGCGTATGTGTATTTTTTTTCATTGGAAGAAACTCAGAGTTGGTTAGAGGGGTGGCTATTTAAATTTATTTAAAGTATTTAAATACTTAAATACTTCTTTTATTTAAAGATGATGATAGATGATAGATAGATAGATAGATAGATAGATAGATAGATGATAGATAGATGATAGAGTGAGTGAGTGAGTGAGTGAGTGAGTGAGTGAGTGAGTGAGTGAGTTAGTTAGTTAGTTAGTTAGTTAGTTAGTTATGGAAGTTAGAGTTTTCTATCTGACTTGTGACCCAACAGCAGATATTTTGTGAAAGCTCACATCACTTCTTTTCAAAAGTCCAATATGGTCCCAATCCCCCTTCCTGGATTAAATTTGCCCACAAAATGCACAAAACATATTTTCTGAAGTTTTAGTAATCCTTCTTGAGGGCCAGTCATAATTTTCTCTGTGAAGTAGAACAAATCCAATTAGCAAAATAAAATATATATTTTTCAAAAAATCCAAACAAATACACAAATAAACAGAATTAGCTAAATAAAACTCTATTTATGTAACTATTCCTATGAGTTGGTTTCTTTCTAGTCTGATTTGTTTTTGTTCCCAAAACATTGCATTTTTCAATTACATGTTTGCTATGATTTATTTTATTGCTTTGCTGAAAAAAAATGTTTCTTTTTCAGAGATCTTGCATGATTAACTTGCTGACACTTGACTCAGAGTGGTTCTAATTAGACTTTAATTCTCATGCTGCTAATGCCTGTGTGCATTAATTTCCATGTTCCTTGAGTGTCACTGCTTCAGTCAATTGCTGTAAATTGTTATTGTGCATTTGATTTTTTACACGAAGTCCTGAGATGAGAGATTCATTAAAGGCTTCATTTCTCTTGAAGTGAGTGAACCCACATATGAAATGTGTGAGTTGGAAAAGATGTTACAGATTATCCGGTGCTTTTCCCTGTCCATTCCTGACAGGTTCCCATATGTGATGATGTTCAGACTGTTTTCTTATATTCAAAATCTTTTCCCTATAATAATAAATTCATATTTGAAGAGAGCATGTATGCTTTCAAAAACAGAAGTAATTTTAAACCATATGGTTACCGTATTTTTGGAGTATAAGACACACCTTTTTCCCTCAAAAAAGAGGCTGAAAATCTGGATGTGTCTTATACACTGAATACAGCATTTTTTGCCTCCTGAAACTTCGCCCCCTTGACCAAAATGGCCATGCATAGCTTTTAGGAGGCTTTCAGAGAGCTCCTGGGGGTTGGAGAAAGCAGAAATGAGTGAAATCAATCCATTTTTTGCCCCCCAGCCCCCAACAGTACTCTATAAGTTTCCTAAAGGCTATCAATGCCCTTTTTGGACAAAAAACAAGCCCGTTTTGGGCGAAAATGGGCCATTTTTTGCTTGTTTTTGCCCCCCCCCCGCCCCCGGAGCACTCTATAAGCATCCTAAAGGCTATTCATGTCCTTTTTTAAAAAAATGGGGCCGTTTTCGTGAAAAATGGGCCTTTTGGGGAGGTTTGCTGAGTGCAAAAAGTTTTTTTTAATTTTCCTCTTCAAAATCTTTCTGCGTTTTATAATCTAATGCATTTTCTGCTCTGAAAAATATGATATATATGCAAATGCGGTCATAATTTTTCTCTTCATGAAAGAGGCACAACAGGCTTCATTCAGAACTAAATCAAAACTTCTGAAGAAATTATTCTCTGATAAGTTGAATTGAATATTTGAGTTTAAAAACTAAAAACTTTCAGTAAAAAGAAATATCTTCCACTGTATTGGTCAGACATTTTTCTGGGTGCTATCCAGGTGCTTTCTGAATACTCCACCTTCAGAAGAATATCAACAGAAAGAAATGGGTTTATGTGGTGGACAAGTGTAGAAGCAAAAAAATATTGGACAAAAATAAAGACATGGTTGGAGGAGATGATAAAGCAACATATTGAGTTAAAGCCAGAAATCTTTCTGATGGGGATTTTACCTAAAACCTATATTAAAGAGAATACTAATTTGATTGTCTGTGTATTAACTGCAGCTAGAATTGTATTTGCAGAACATTGGAAGAATGAAGACATTCCTATTGATGAGAAAGTGATTAGGAAAATATTATAATGTGTAGAAATGAATAGATTAACATTAATCATCAAAGAGAAAGAACAAACTGAATATTATAAGAAATGGGAAGTATTTTATCCATGGTTAGAGAAAAAAGGGAAACTGGAAATAAGGATAAAAGACTAAAACGAGTAGAAAATATGTTAAGATAGAGGTATAAATAAGATGATAATTGTTAGAATTATGATGAGGAAGATAATTATGATTAATGTCAGTATTGTATTTTTATTAGAAGATATGTTGAGAAGAAAATGAATAGGTTAATAATGTTCAATTACTTAATATATTGCAATTTTAAGATTAGAGAATTAATATTAATGTGAATGATGTTGTAAATACTGAAAACTGTTGCACAGACATATTTGTACCCAGACGACACACTGTTTATGAAAGGATGAAATGTTTATATATTAAAAAGTAAAAAACCTTTTTATAAAAAAATAAGAAAGAATGAAAGAAAGAAATGGATTTAGAACAATCTTTAGAATAATAAAAAAAGGTGGGCAAGAGGCATAGTGGCACAGTGGTTAGAATGCAATATTGTAGGCAAACTTTGCCCACTGTGAGGAGTTCGATCCTGACTGACTCAAGACTGATTCAGCTTCCATCATTTCGACATTGGTAAAATGAGGATCCAGATTGTTGGGTGCAATATGCTGACTCTGTGAACCACTTAGAGTTAAGTTAAGTTAAGTTTATTTTATTTTATTTATATGCCACCCTTTTCCCCCGAAGGGGACTCAGGGCGGCTCACAACTCAACTAAGGGAGGGGGATACAGACAAAAAATTTAAAACAACACGCAACAATACATAATTTAAAAGACACAACAGTCATACCATTCGAGAAAGGGGTAGAAGCTTTTTAGCCCCAGGCCTGTCGGAATAGCCAGGTTTTAAGGGCTGTGCGGAAGGTCTGGAGGGTGGTGAGGGTTCGAATCTCCATGGGGAGTTCGTTCCAGAGGGTCGGAGCGGCCACAGAGAAGGCTCTCCTCCGAGTAGTCGCCAGTCGACACTGGCCGGCGGATGGAATTCGGAGGAGGCCTAATCTGTGGGATCTAATCGGTCTAGAGGAGGTAATTGGCAGCAGGCGGTCTCTCAAGTACCCAGGTCCAATACCATGAAGGGCTTTATAAGTGACGACTAGCGCCTTGAAGCATATCCGGAGACCAATAGGCAGCCAGTGCAGCTCGTGGAGGATAGGTGTTACGTGGGTGAACCGAGGTGCACCCACGATCACTCGCGCGGCTGCATTCTGGACAAGCTGGAGTCGCCGAATGCTCTTCAAGGGCTGCCCCATGTAGAGCACGTTGCAGTAGTCCAGTCTAGAGGTCACAAGGGCGCAAGTGACTGTAGTGAGGGCCTCCCGGTTCAGGTAGGGACGCAACTGGTGCACCAGGCGAACCTGGGAAAATGCCCCCCTGGTCACAGCCGACAAGTGGTGTTCAAAAGTCAGCTGTGGGTCCAGGAGAGAAGGCTGTAAAGCCCTATGATGCAGTATATATGTCTAAGTGCTATTCTTATGACAAATCTTTGAAGGAATTGGGGAAGAGAATATTGATGTGTAGTATGATTGTATTCTTCATATACCCAGAAATTTTTCACTTCAAAGAGAGTAAAACATGACCTTTATCACCGATTTCGTATAGGACCCATGTAATTGAATGATAGATATTAAATTCATTTGATATGGAATTATTTGCTCAATTTCAAACAGAGGCTACATGCCCATTTATTGGTTAGAGTGAATTTCTTGCTTTAAGGTTAGAGGCCAACTCTATGCATTGAAAAGTGATATTATCTGCAAAATCCATAAGGCAATTTTGTTGAACTCCAACACCATTCAGATTGAATTCTCTTCCAAATGCAAGTACTCCTGTTGTAGAAAGCACTAAAACTTTTTAAACCATCATACATAGATATACAAAATAGCTTACTTTGCCTCTAATTATTTCAAGGTACTTGACATGTTATAAAAAACATATGAATAAGGCATTGTTTTGAAGGTGATCTGAAATGATGCACAGGTTTTTTTTCTTGGAGAATAATCTCCGATTGTAATCCTTGGTAGACATACATTGAAAATATTGGGACTGACATAAGAACATCAGAAGGTTTTTGGTGAATCAAGCCAAATGTCTATCAAATATAGCAGTCTAGCTTATACAGTAATCACCTGACATAGTGAGGATTGTTAGAATATTCATGACTGGGAGAGACATGGTAACAAGGTCAGCCAATGAATAGGCATAGCAACCAAGTCAGCCAATGGGAACTGAAACAGAACTGAGTCTATGCTAAGAATTGAAACTGAAACAAGACTGATTTCTGTCTGCTCTGAACTCTGAAATGAAACTAACTGTTCTCTCCTGCTTGTGTTCTGCTTGTAACTTCTACCATGTTGAAAGAATCTACTATTGATATTGTACATTTATTCATCTGTTATTATGTATAAAAAGAAGTTAATGAATCCAGCTGAATCAGTTATCTGTGTGTGCTTTCTAGACTTGGTTTTTCTGCAACAAACTCTGACAAGGATGTAGTTAAAGACTCTCATGAAGTCTTATTTTAATTTTATCTTATTAAGGGGACAGAATCCTGAAGATATCCTGTCTACTACCACATAAACCTACATTATTACCTTTTTCAAACTCACACAGCCCAGGACTACAATAATTCATCATGAAATTCCATGGTCCCCATGACTAGCAGGCTCTAGGACCGAAATATATCTGTATTTTGATGTATTCTTTGATGTTAGGAATTCTCAGACTTTCATTAGTTTAGCTCTTGAAACATGTTTCACTGCTAGTGTCAAAGTCAAAGAGAATCAGCCACAGCTGAGATATACCACAGAAATAATGGTGGAACATTAATGAATTATGAATGTCAAGTACATATTGCATTTCATGTTTTCTATATCCTTTTTCTTTGTCCAACCCTATAAAGTAGAAAAATCATTTCTTGATAACAAGTTTCCTGTTGGATCAAAGTGACCAAAGCTTTGGTGTACAGGCTACATTTTAAAGGAAAATATATTTCCAAGATCCATAGGAGCATTATAGTGAAATATATAAGTATATAAAAGATGAAGAGTCACATTTTTGAAACACTTTGCAGTTGTAGTGAAGTAAACAAAATAAGTGTATTAAAACTGATAGATGTTGTGAAAATATATCGGCTTTCCTTAATGATTTCTAACACCTCTGTCTGTATACTATCAAAATTCTAATTGTCATGGCACTTAGAGTGAGCAAAGTGATGTTTCATTCACCGACAATTTTTGAACCAAGATATCTCAAATAGACTAATGTACAGAATACATCCAAAATATAGGACCCATGACTCACGAGTGAATAGTCTGTTCTAGTCTATTCTAATCTATTCTTATTCATTTTCAATATTCTGTGATGGTTTCCCAGCCAGAAGCAAGGAATTGATTCAACATTTATTATTATTATTAAATTTTCTGCCCACCTCATCAGAAACTGTGGCTCTTAAAGAAGCAACAATTAAAGATGGAAAAAAGACCCGGATGTTTTTATTTCTAATTTCTTCTCTGCCACATACATATGCACATGTACCTCTATCCCATCTTTGTTCAGGAAGTCAAAGCATTTATGTAGTGTTTTACCTTCCTGCATTTCTTCACAAGGCAGCATACTAAAAAGCAGAGACATCACCCTGACAACAAAAGTGCGAATAGCCAAGGCTATGGTTTTCCCAGTTGCAATGTATGGCTGTGAAAGTTGGACCATAAGAAAGGCTGAGCGCCAAAGAACTGAAGCCTTTGAACTCTGGTGCTGGAGAAGACCCTTCAGTTCAGTCCCTTGAACTGAAAGGCAATCAAACCGGTCAGTCCCAGAGGAGATCGATCCTCACTGCTCTTTAGAAGGCCAGATACTGAAGATGAAACTCAAATACTTTGGCCATTTAATAAGAAGGAAGGACTCCCCGGAGAAGAGCCTAATGCTGGGAAAGATTGAGGACAAAAGAAGAAGGGGACGACAGAGAATGAGGTGGCTGGATGGAGTCACTGAAGCAGTAGGCATGAGCTTAAATGGACTCCAGAGGATGGTAGAGGACAGGAAGGCCTGGAGGAACGTTGTCCATGGGGTCATGATGGGTCAGACGTGACTTTGCAACTAACAACAACAATTTCTTCATAATAGATTGGGCTGAAAGTCACCAAGTAAGATATTGTAGCTTCAGACAGAAATAGAAACAGGGAATCTCTGGTGCAAGATACTGGTAAATACATTAACCTCTATACCTTAATACTTGCCCTTATTCTTACATTTTTCAAATATAAAATTGAGTGAAGACCAGCCCTTCCTTCAACCCCCAGAGATCAGTTAGACTCATCCTGCTCCCAGGAGATCATGTGATATTATTTCTAACAGCTTTCTACAATTCATTGGAGAAACCAGCAGAGTTTCTAAACTGTTTTGAGGTGAGAATGGCAACATACAACATTGTGGTTAAGGAAAAAAATATATTTAATTCATAAATAAATTAATTAACATAAATAAATTAAAATATCTTCAGCATGTTTATGTCACATTGTGCTTTTCTCTCTCTATAGATGAAGTGCAGGTATAAACCAGGAGGAATGTGCTCATTCATCTGGAGAAACTAATATTCCAGCAGGGTCAACTGTATGTCTCTTTAAACCAAGGAAACAGAAATGAAAATGTTAAGAGTATCCTTAAAGAATGGCAGATCAAGCACAAATCTTATCATCAAAGGCCTCCTTTGTTAATCAAAAAGCATCTATGTTTTATTTGGTTTGGTATCTTTCTTTTTTAATAAAATATTTTCTTCTTGAATTTTAAAAGCAAAACAATAGCAATCTGGCCATGGTAATTCTGTTTACAGAATGGAATGGAATGGAATGGAATAGAATAGAATAGAATAGAATAGAATAGAACCTTAGAGGTCTTCTAGTCAAACCCCCTGCTTAGGCAGGAAACCCTACACTACAGACAAATGGTTCAATGGTAGGATTCAATTTTTTTTACTATTGGTTCTGTGGCATGGTGGGTGTGGTGTGGCTTGGTGGGCGTGGTTTGATGGGTGTGGCAGGGGAAGGATGCTGTAAAATCTCCATCCCTTCCCACTCCAGGGGAAGGTTACTGAAAAATCCCCATTTCCTCCTGATCAGCTGGGACTCGGGAGGCAGAGAACAGATGGGGCAGTCAGAGGTGGTATTTATCGGTTCTCCGAAGTACTCAAAATTTCCGTTACCGGTTCTCCAGAACTGGTCACAACCTGCTGAATATCACATCTAACATCTTTAAAACTTCCAGTGTTGGAGCATTCACAACTTCTGGAGACAAGTTGTTCCATTGATTAATTGTTCTAACTCTCAGGAAATTTCTCCTTAGTTCTAAGTTGCTTCTCTCCTTGATTAGTTTCCATGCATTGCTTCATATCCTATCCTCAGGTGCTTTGAGAATAGCTTGACCTTCTTCTTTGTGGCAGCCCCTGAGACCAGTGCTATCATGTCTCCCTAGTCCTTCTTTTCATTAAACTAGACCTACCCAGTTCCTACAACCGTTCTTCATATGTTTTAGCCTCCAGTCCTCTAATCATCTTTGTTGTTCTTCCCGGCACTTTTTCTAGAGTCTCAACATCTTTTTTAAATTGTGGTGACCAAAACTGGATGCTGTATTCCAAGTGTGGCCTTCCTTACCAAGGCATTATAAAATGGTATTAACACTTCACGTGATCTTGATTCTATCCCTCTGTTTATGCAGCCTAGAACTGTGTTGGCTTTTTTGGCAACTGCTGCACACTGCTGGCTCATATTTAAATGGTTGTTCATTAGAACTCCAAGATCCCTTTCACAGTGTCTACTATTGAACAAGATACCACCTATACTGTATCTGTGCATTTCGTTTTTGTTGCCTAAATGTAGAACCTTACTCTTTTCACCATTGAATTTCATTTTATTAGATAGTGCCCAATGTTCAAATTTGTCAAGATCCTTCTGTATCTTTAGCCTATCTTCTGGAGTGTTGTCTATTCCTACCAGCTTGGTTTTTCTTGCCTAAATGTAGAACCTTACTTAGAGATAAAGAAATATCTCTCTGAAAGGATATCCCAATGGGTTTTCAAAGACATCATAAAAATCTGTTGAATTTCTACTTTTGCAGAAAAAAATGGATGTAGGTTTTCTGGGAACTGCAAAAGAAAGTCTGGAGGCTACATATAGTCTAAGGCTTTGTGTTATCTTGTTCAGATTGTGCTAGGCGGATTGTCTGATTCAATAAAAAAAAAACAGGTGGTTTATTCCAGGAGTAATAGCCAAGTTATATTGACTTTTTATAGTTAAGCAATGATGCTTCCTACGCCAAACATCCTGGCTGAAGGGAATCTAGCCCCAAAATGAACAAGTAGTTGCTTTATTTTTTTATGCTGTAACTTACCACAATCTAATTTAAGACTGCAACTCAATTGTAGCATTTAAAACAATAATTAGAGCATATATCTAGATAACAAGGGCATTTCTGCATAAAGTATTAATACTTAAGGCTAGCTTACCCAGGAAAATAAAAAGGAAACATTTTTGGTGGTTGTTTAAATTTTAATAAAATGGATTCCTAGGAAACTTCTGGTGGATATTGGTTGCAGTGGAGGTTAACATTAGAAAAGAATAAGCTCTATTAAATGGTGATGTGACCATGTGGTTTATTGTATTGAACCTGCATGCTACAATCATATTCAAATCACTGATAAAATGAATATGGACTTGTTGCTCTGTTAATGAGAGCTGTAGCAGCTGGAATGATGAAAGCTGGGTGGTTGGGTCAGACTGTAAGCCCTGGTCCTGTACAGGGATACGATACGATACGATACGATACGATACAATACAATACAATACAATACAATACAATACAATACAATACAATACAATACAATACAATACAATAGCAGAGTTGGAAGGGACTTTGGAGGTCTTCTAATCCAAGCCCCTGCCTAGGCAGGAAACCCTATACCATTTCAGACAAATGGCTAGCCAACATCTTCTTAAAGACTTGCAGTGTTGGGGCATTCACAGCTTCTGGAGGCAAGCTGTTCCACTGATTAATTGTTCTAACTGTCAGGAAATTTCTCCTCAGTTCTAAGTTGGATCTGATGTCATGATACAGATACAAAAGAGGGTTTCTTCTTCTTCTTCTTCTTCTTCTTCCTCTTCCTCCTCCTCCTCCTCCTCCTCCGCCTCCTCTCCTCCTCCTCCTCCTCCTCCTCCTCCTCCTCCCTCCTTCTTCCTTCCTCCTCTTCTCAAAATTCCATGTCACTTTCAAAGTACAAAAATCTGTTTTAAATACATAGAGTAGATGTACCAAGTAAACAACATACATAAATGATGCAAACAGAGACAGTGTTCAGCCAGTTTGGACCAGTTCACCTGAACCAGTAGCAGAAATCGCAGGTAGTCCCACTCATTCACCCCGGCTCTATGTAGTCCTATTTAGGCACATTTTTGAGGCTGGGTGCATGTGTGGAAGGCACAAAAGAGAGCAAAGCACATGTGTAGAAGGCCGGGCGCATGCGTGGAAGGGGCGCAGGTGCCCGTGAAGCAAACAAGTGCCCATGCAGTGAACCAGTGGTGACAAAATGTGAAACACACTGCTGGATGAAGAAGAATACAATCTTTTTTCTGTCATCCAAGAATGTAGGATGTATAATAATGATAAAAGTTGCCAGATAAATTCTGGCTGAATGTTTGGGTGGGGTGGTTTAATCAGAGAAGTTTTGACAGGTAAAATCAATTACTTAACCAAATTGTATTTTTTTTTCTTACTTGGTTGAGTTCAACCAGTGCAAGATATCCATCTAGTTGGGATATTATAATTTGCTTCTTTGAATTAAGTAAGGGGGTTGAACTTAATAGTCTAGTAGTACAACTTGAGGCCCTGGGATGCATGATATCTCCCAAAGACTTCACCAGATGGACTTTATCAGAAAGTCCTCATAGAGTTCATCAAATGTCCCAAGCTTGTTATTGTATTGTTAATTGTAATGTAATGAAAAGAGGGACAGAGTAAACGTACAGTTAATTAAATTATGTTTCACTTTAATCAAATAGGAATATAAGTTAAAATAAAGCAATTTTAGTTCGGACTCTACCCCCATGATGTGTTTTTGGAATCCAACAAGGTCCTCAAGTGTGACCATTATCCTAAGAAAAAATATTACAACGTCCTGGTCAAAACAATCCATCTGGCTCTCGCATTCTAGGAGGATGTGCATCAGGGGTGGGTTTCAACCGGTTCGCGGCGGTCCCTGCGAATCGGTTGGTTGCCAAACCTGAAAGTAAGTAACTTCCGGGAACGGCGAAGGGCGCGCCCGCCCGCCCGCGGTCCTTACCCGGTTTTGACGAGTTCTGTGCTTCCACGCATGCGCAGGACACATACAGCGCCTGTGTGATCGTCCAGGAGCAGCTGAAGTGTTGCGCAGACGCTAGTACGCATGTGTGCACTGCGTGCGTGCACGAGGACGCCGCCGGCCCCGTTCCAACCGAACTGGTTGGAACGGGGCAAGAAACCCACCCCTGATGTGCATGTTCATAAAACTGAACTACCAGGATGGATTGAGTACATCTATTGGATTGCAAATTCCTTCGGGCAGAAGCAAGAACATCTTCATTTTCTAGGCAAACAGGAGTGCCTGTCAACATCTTGAAATGCTAATGTATAATAATGATAACATAATGAGGTTCAACAGCAACATCCCTATTATGCATGAATTTTTAAAAACTGAATTATGATTTATCATTCAACCTTGGGGAAATATGCAGTGCTGACATTCAGATATATGATTATGGATACATGTGCATCAGGGGGTGTGATGCAGAGGTGGGTTCCTACTAGTTCGGACCGGTTCAGCCAAGTAGCTAGTAATTCGGCCTGCCACACACCCCGAACCGGTTCTCTCATTTGTTTTTGGCTTCTGCGCATGTACAGAAGAATTTTTTTAGTACTGCGCAGGAGTGCATAGCGTGCATCAAGCATCCACATGCACGAAGCACCCGCAGGTGCGCAGTGCATCCCTGAGAGAACCAGCAGTAGTAGCAGCCGGAACCCACCCCTGATATGATTTTCCAAGTTTAACAACCGGTTCTCTGAACACTCATGCATTTTTTTTTTCTTTTGGGGAGTTGATGGTAAGATGAATTGAATTAATATAAACATTTAATAATACAATACGATGTTGGCTATGTAATAGTATACATACGATTATATGTTATGAAAATGAAAAATAAAAAAAAACTTTATGGGGAAAAAAAGAATTTAGCCATCCAAGAGGGGAGTATCCGGAAAAGAAATATCTAAAATATTGTGCCTGCTGTGTCCTAATTGTGGTAGAGAAACCTCAGAGTTTGACTGAGTTTATAATAATAGAAAGGCGTGCTCTTAATTCAGAATATCACCTTCTCAAGAGAATAGTAGAAATTGTTTAATCCAGGTTAAAGAAGAGAAGTCTAATTTTCCCCACAATCCTACTCATGTGCAGTCCAGGGGTCTCAAAACCTGGCAACTTTAAGACTTGTAGACTTCAACAAGCATGCTGGCTAGGGAATTCTGGGAGTTGCATATTATTTGTAGGGATACCATGCTGGAAGACAATTCTCATAATTGGTAAAATATGTAAAATACAGTCAGTAAAAGAAATAAGAGCTTTATTCAGGAAGAATTGGCATAGGTTTTAGATGTTCTGATCCAGGCTTCCTTAAAAAGCAAGAAGCAGAGTCTTGGTCCCGGCAAAACCCATTTTATTTACACGACTGTGAATTCCTTTCATTCACAGTCAGCAAAGCTTAGCAAACAGTCTTTCAGAGGAATATTTATCAACATGAACCTTATCTCATTTGGAGAGCTGCCAGATAACTAGTTTCTAAACGCAGGGCAAGGCAAAACATGGCACATAACCTCGTATAGTCACAAACAGAACTTTCCACCCTTGAAATGACTGAATGAATGAATTGTTTCCTGCAAAAGCCCACTCCCGATTCACTCTTTTTTGTTTTCTATGGGAGGGGCCAATCACCTCCAAGGTATGGCTTTACTCCAAAGTTGACCCTGCATTCTTAGTTGTTCTTGTCTTCTGGCGCTTCTGCGCATGCGAACACTGGGAACAGGCCAAGGGTGGGTTGCAGCAGGCACTACTGCCAGTTTGCTCAATTGTGCGCTGCACATGCACTTTGCACACGTGCTTCGCACACACACACACATGATTGATGCACGCTGCACCTGCATGCACAGTACAATTAAAATTGTTCTGCACACATGCAGAACCATGAAACAAGATGGTGCCGCCTGTGGCACCTCCTGAAAAACCAGTTTAGGGGCATGGCAGCCCTGGATTGTGGCTTGTTCCAGTGACCAGGCCGCCAAACCACTACTGGTTCAGCCTAACCCACTACTGGAACAGGTTCCAGCTATTCCTCTGCCTCACGGCTGTCTAGCTCCCTGTCTGCCTCCGACACAGAGCCTTCATCTGAGCTTTCCTCAGGCCCCAGGACTGGCCCATGTTCCTCCCCAACCTCCTCACTGTCTGACTCTGCTGCCAGCTCCACTGGCCACTGGCGGGCCACAACACTAGGAGACATACAGTGCAAATCTTCACATCTTTATGCATGAGTAGAAGTAAGACACATAAAGTTAAATAGAATTTATAAGAAAATGCCAGGGATAAGTCAAGCTTAACTCAAAGGAGACTTTGCCTTTCACTCTTCTATAGACATCTGATTAACTAAGCTTGACGTAAGCACTATCCTGAATCAACCAGCCTTTCTCTTAATTCCTTAGGTTACAATGAAATAAGGTGCCTGAGCAAAGATATTTTTGACATTCTTAGAGTTTAACTGGGACTTAAATCAAGACACTGACATTTCCCAATCAGTGGAATAGGTCTAATGGTGACCCATATCACAAGGGTACTTGGATAGATAAAAATGTTATACATTTTGTGAAATTCCGCTTAGGATGTAAATGTGACTACGGTATATTTTTTTTCTGTTGCTAACAAGATTGAGATTCCCCAGTTCATTAAAAATGGCCTAGCAGTCTATTAACATTTAAAAGATTTTAGGGAAGTGAGTTTCTGGAAAGGACATTGGACCTGTCAACTCTTACTAACACTTTATAGCGTTTTTACCGAAAGTTGAAGACAAAAGTTCTCTGTTCATCTGTAAATTCAGCTGAATGGTTTCGTTTAGGAGGTCCTTGATCCATGAAAGTGATCCCAAGCAATGGGTTTTTCAACCAGGCCTTCATTTTATCTCAGTCTCTAGGATTCTACAGTGCTAAGTTTGTCCAAAATATCCAGAATGAGGAAAGCAACATTGTCCTATTGTCCAAAATACTCCATCTTTTTTATAGGTGTGCGATGTCAGGGAAAGATTGAAGGCAAACAAGGCCCAGACAGAAGAAGAACACCGTGGCTTCAAAATTTAAGGGACTGGTTTAGTAGCAGCACTTTTTCATATGGCTGTTGATAAAAAATAGGATGGCCAACATGATCACCAATGTCCAATGATGAATATGGCACAAGAAGAAGAGGAAGATGTCACAACACATTTACAAAAAAGGATAGCACTGGCATGGTGATGAGTTTTCTTCTTCTTCTTCTTCTTCTTCTTCTTCTTCTTCTTCTTCTTCTTCTTCTTCTTCTTCTTCTTCTTCTTCTTCTGTGTCTAGCTCAAACTGCCAGAATGAAGAAGCCTTCTTGGCTTTGTCATTGGCCAAAAATAAGTTATTATTGGTACATGTTTCTGCCAGTAGCTGACATATCAGTAGATGTGCTGGGTTCTGTGTCTCTGTTCATTCACATATCATCAGAGGTGGGTTGCTCCTGGTTTGGCCCGGATCGGCAAACCAGTAGTAGTGACGGTGGGAAGCTCCACCCACCCCCTCAACACTTCTGCGCATGCGCGAGCACAAGCAAACCAGTAGTAAAAACAATAAGAAACCCACCACTGCATAGCATGTTACTATCATCTGAGAGCCTCTATTTGAGCATATTGGTTTTACATTTAGGGAGTCCAACTCTCAACCTATTCAGGGTCCTCCAAGTAGTGCAAGAGAGGTCAGATCCTTCAGCCGTATCCTCTTTTAATGCTATTCCTTGCCTGACGGACTTCTTCCTCCATCTTTTAATTCAATTTTGTTCTTGTATGTTCCTGCCATAAAACTGCTTCTAGATCTGAGTCAGTAAGCTTGGGGCATATCTCTGTTCAGAAGGTGTCAAGGATCATACTCACACTTAATTATCTTGACATCTGCTGTTACTTCTCTCCTGATCATAGATGGGGCATCATAATGATAATAATGATAAATCATAATGGTGATGCAATACTGTTTCTGATATTTCCTTTTCTTCCACCATTACCTCCTACCCAGAACATTTGTATAGTAATTCAAAATTAACACCAAACTAAGCCTATGGTACACATCTATAGAGGGATGCGGTGGCTCAGTGGCTAAGATGCTGAGCTTATCGATCAGAAAGGTCGGCAGTTCAAATCCCTACCACCGCGTAGCAATAGCAGTTAGCAATAGCAGTTAGACTTATATACCACTTCATAGGGCTTTCAGCCCTCTCTAAGTGGTTTACAGAATCAGCATATCGCCCCCACAGTCTGGGTCCTCATTTCACCCACCTCGGAAGGATGGAAGGCTGAGTCAACCTTGAGCCGGTGAGATTAGAACCGCTGAACTGCAGATAACAATCAGCTGAAGTGGCCTGCAGTACTGCACCCTAACCACTGTGCCACCTCGACTCTTTTTTCTACTTGCACTTTTTCTACTGGAGTAGAAAAGTGGCGTAATGGAGAGAGCTCCCATGACTTGTCCGCTGGGAATCTAGTTTGAAAGCATGAAAAAGTGCAAGTAGAAAAAATAGGAGCCACCTTTGGTGGGAAGGTAACGGCGTTCTGTGCGCCTTTGGCATTTAGTCATGCCAGCCACATGACCACAGAGATGTCTTCGGACAGCGCTGGCTCTTCAGCTTTGAAATGGAAATGAGCACCGCCCCCTAGGGAACAACTAGCACATATGTCTGAGGGAAACTTTACCTTCACACATCTATAACTTATGCTATTTTCTGGATGCCATTCATTTTTTAATTCAAGCAAGATGAATACAGTAAATGTACTGCATTGTTCAGGCCCATTGGCCTCAGAGCTAATGTGGAGGATAAAAAATGTGGATTCAGAGGATTAAATACGTGCTGGTATTTTAGATGAGCTGTATTTAGTGGATGCCTGAAAATCTCTTAATAACCACAGAAAGAGCTTTTCCTATTATTCTAAAGAATTGAATTCATATTCAAGACTAAGTTATACTTTGATGTCTTCATTTTGCCTCAAAATACAAAAGAGATCTAAAGAGTTACCACACAGTGATTAGATCATTAGTAGGACTGGGTATTAAACAAAAGGTAACGAAGACTCATATTCTTATAAATATCTTGCTACAAAGAAAACGTACCAACAATAAAATAAAAAAGTACTCTGTGTGTGTGGTCCTGAGAGAGTTTTTGACTCCTGGAAACTGCCTAGACTAGACCCTGCAGTTTTCTTGGCAAGATTTCAAAGATTGTTTGCCCTTGCCTCCTTCCTAGAGCTGAGGGAGAGTGACTGGCCCAAAATCACACAACTGGCTTCATCCCTAGAATTCACAGACCCCTCTCACTACACCAAACGAGATCCCTACTAAAACCTTTTTTTTTCTTTTTAAGACCCTTCAATTTCTTTATTCAGGGTGGGGTGGTGACTGAATGGAGCTGAGCATTTACTGGCTGGATGCCCTTCCTGATGCCTATGCAGAGTGTGCAGTAGATATTTTCCCTTTGTGTTCTGATGGACAAATATCAGCCTTGCCTAAAATTCAACTCTCAACCTACCAAACGGGAGGTGAGCATCTTAACCTTTAGGCCATCATACCACACATCTCCACTAAAACACTATTTTGATGTAAATGAAGAAGACCATTTAGTAGGACCAGGGGTGGGTTCCAGTTTCTGCTACTGCCGTTTCACTCAGGGACGCGATTCGGGTGCATGCATGCTTGATGCGTGCTATGCGTGCATGCACAGTAGTAAAAAAATGCTTCTGTTCATATGTAGAAGCAAAAAATGAGATGGCACCTCCTATAGCACTGTCAATAGAACCAGTTCAGGGGCATGGCAGGCCAAGTTACTACCTACTCAGCTGAACAGGTCCGAACCAATAGGAACCCATCTCTGAGTAGGATGGTATGAAACACTAGTTATGGGAAACTTGTTAGTGGATAGAGTTATATTATGAGCAAAACATAGATGAAGATATTAAAAATTAATAACCGGGATTAAGGAATTTGATGTACACCATATAAATAAAAGATGAATGAAAATGTATATATGGCTTCAGGATAAGAGGCAGGAATTTAAATTTCTGGTTTTTGTAAAGATTTAAAATGAAATGCAGAACATAATTGGAAGTGCTAAGTATTCTAAATTGCTATCCAACTGAATTAAAAGGAAGAAGTTGTTTTTGTGGATTCAGAAAAAGAAAGGATAGACTTTGACAAGCAATACATTCATATGAGTAGGATATGTAGATATTTTTTATTTATTTTCTCTCTATTGTTGTCTTTTATTTCTATTCTTCAATAAATCCAGGTGATATTTTGGTGTATATATGCTGGATTTAAAAAAAAAAAAAAAACACCACACCAGATAAATACTTTTAGTAAATCTATTTGCACAAAGGGAATTAAAGACATAACTAATTTTTAAACAATTAATAAGCATTTAAGAAGGACTTAAGAAGGATAAATTTAGCAAGAAGTAAGAATTTAAAACAAGGACAAGAATATTCTTATTTACCATATTTTGCCTTTTTCAGTGGTATTTTGGTGTAAAAATAATATCAGCATTCTAGAGAAAGCTAAAATATCAGTTAAAGAAAGGAAGCTGTGATATTTAAGCTCTATTATTATTAATCAAGAGGCAAATAGATTTATAGCTCTTACTAAATAATTTGGTAATAAACCACCAAATCATATCTTTTTGAACCCAGTAGGGTATATTAAAGCATGGCAAATTACTGACTTGTTAAGTAAAGCATTGATTATTATAATTTATAAACAATAACTTATAATCCCTATGATTTTATCACATTAGATGGCTGCAAAGCTTTTGATAAGGGTGAATTGTCCCTTAAGAAAGAATGAGAAGATAAATAAGGCATGGGTGATTTCCATTCAATAGAAATGACAAACAGGAAACTCCATCATCTTCCCAATCTTTATCATGACACTGAATCCCTTGTTAATATAATATGTTCTGAAAATGAAATTCATGATAATAAAATTAAAGAAGTACAAGATTGTGACTATTACATAGATACATATATACATATATACATATATACATATATACATATATACATAGATACATAGATACATAGATACATAGATACATAGATAGATAGATAGATAGATAGATAGATAGATAGATAGATAGATAGATAGATAGATAGATAGATAGATACATACATACATACATACATACATACATACATACATACATACATACCATTTAGACATATACCACTCCGGCGTGTTTTACGGCACTTCCTGAGTGGTTCACAAATGTCAGCATATTTGTTGACAATCTGGCTCCTCGTTTTACTGACCTCAGAAGGATGGAAGGCTGAGTCTACCTTGAGCTGGTCAGAGTCGAACTCCAAGCTGTGGGCAGAGTTTGCCTGTAAAACCACATTCTAATCTCTGTGCCACTATGGCTCTCTCTGTGTTATCATGCTTTGGTGTATATGTACATAATTTAATAATTCCACAATACTAGCAATACTAGCAATATATACTGGTAAGTTAGGGTCAATTAAAACATTATCCCCAAATCTGATAATTGTCCAAATACTGTTGGACTATATGCATGTTTTTGAGCAAAGCTATGTTTTGCAAACTAAATGTCACAAGGTCAAATAAATTTAATCTATTTTAATTGTTCCAAAAAGTGTACTACCACAACTCCTAATATTCCAGTATTTACACAGAGAAAAAGCCAATTTATTCCATGATAGCTGTATATCAAGTGTTGTGTCCTGCTATTTTATTCAACTTTTTTTCCTTTCTTTTGAGCTACTTCGTTGTTTTATATATATATATATATATATATATATATATATATATATATATATATATATATTCCACTATTTAGAACACGGCATGCAAACTGCCTAAAATTGTTCTTGAGATGGTATAAACTTAATAAATCAATCAAAATAAACAAGCATACTGGACATCATAGTAGTGAATGTTTACAGGGTTGTTATGGAGCATTTTTGCAGCTCTGTGGTCTGCAAAATAGAAAATTTGGGATATCAAATCCATATTTTTTTGCATCAATTCCAATCTACTGGATTATGTATTTTAGTCTGGTTGGATAATTTTGGAGAGCCTGTTTTGTTCAAAATTATCCTCAAAGCCAATGGAATCAAAGTCTCCTTGAACATTTCTTTTTTTTTATTATTGTTGACTTCTTCAAATTCTTCTGTTTACCATCATGGTTATTTTCTATATTTTTTCATTGCATACTGCATACTGGTCCATCAATATGCCAATAACACCCATCCCTAACTGTCTTTATCATCTAACACAAGTGAAGGGACCCATTCCTTGGCAGAAGAGAAAGGGATTCAATGAGGGCCAATAAACTGAAACTCAAGCTGAACAAGAGGGTGATAATTTGTGAGTGGTCCATCTGTCAGCTGTTTGTCCTGGTGGATCTCCATTGACCATAAAGGAGCAAGTTCTCACTTTTGAGGTGCTCCTAGAGGCAGTGTCTTCATTTGGTATTTTGTTTGATTTTATCAAATACATTTTATTCAATTTGTATTTTTAGTGTGTCTTATTCACCTTTAGCTATTGGATAGATTTACTTAAAAATTTAATATTTTGTTTAAAAAGATATTTTAAAAAGTAATAAAAGACATCAAAGCTTTATAATGTTCTTCTAATAATTTTGGAATAAATGTTATAATGTGTCCATTATTTATATATTATAAATATATAAATTTATAAATATATTATGAATTAAGGCTTTTATATACTTTTATAACATTTATTCCTAATGAGGTAGTTCCTCTTTAACTAGCTCAGTATCTCTACGGAGGTTTGCAGTTAATAGAAGACTAAGGAAAGATATCAGAAAATGTAAAATCTCTACCTTATCTACTACTAAATTTAGGAGTGAAATTTGCAACAAAAATGATTAGGTACTATTAATTAATGAAATATGGAAAGAAATGAAAAGGTGGACAGAACTGTCTTGGTTAGATGAAGTGGCAGTTATAAAATGAATATATTATCTCAATTGTCATATCTGTTAATATCTCAGAGGATAGGTTTATGAGCTGAAGAACATATTAGTCCAAAGGGGCAAAAGGACTAAATTCTAAAAGAATTGAATTTATAGATCTATTAAGAAAGGAGCCTTAGGTTAAAGTTTCTTGTATAAGCCACACTATAAGCTACCCCTGTGCAGAAACCATCTTGTTAGAACAGAAAATGCATCACAGGAACAATAGAGATGAAAACTAGAGTGGTTATGTGATACAGAAAACAACTACAATAGAAAGGAATGATAGAGCTGCATATAAGATAGAGGCTCATCCGGCATACGCGGCTTCCTGTATATAAGACGCACTTCAAATTTCAAGTAAATATTTTAAGAAAAAGTAGTGTCTTATACACAGAAAAATACGGTACTTGACCCCATAGAAGCAAATTTCAATAGAGCATGGTTCATTACAGAACTGGCAGAAGAGGAGAAAATGGTTATCTTCTTTTATCTTTGTGGGGGACCCATTGGGAATCCCATATTAAAATAACGTACCTTATGTGTGGCCAGAATTTAAAAACAACATTTAATACAGCACAGTACTTGAATAAAATGGTTCAGCTAAGTTCAGCATACATGGGACTGATTGGAGTACATTGTAGGGGTGATACTGAAATATAATTTCATCCTATTTTATATGTATGTATGTATGTATGTATGTGTAAAACTCTTGTCTTTTATTCCAATCTCATATTGCTTTTATAGGATTTTATTAATAATTTATACTTGGAATTTTGTATTTTGATATAACCTATGGAGTGATCAGGGACTTGGTGGCTCAGTGGCTAAGTTGCTCAGGCTTTCGATCAGAAGGGTCGGCAGTTTGGCGGTTCGAATCCCTAGTGCTGCAAAATGGAGTGAGCTCCTGTTACTTGTCCCAGCTTCTGCCAACCTAGCAGTTCAAAAGCACGTAAAAATGCAAATAGAAAAATAGGGACCACATTTGATGGGAAGGTAACAGCATTCCATGCACCTTCGGTGTTTAGTCATGCCGGCCACATGACCATAGAGATGTCTTCAGGCAGCGCTGGCTCTTCGGCTTTTAAATGGATGTGAGCACTGCCCCCTAGAGTTGGGAACAACTAACACATATGTCCGAGGGGAACCTTTACCTTTACCTTATCGACTAATCAATAAAACTAAAACTAAACTTTTATAAAGATAATTATGCTCAGCTTAAAGACTTAGCATTTATAGTTTAAAAATGTGCAACCTGGAGTGGAAATGCATTTAAGTACTTCAGTAATTAACATCTAACAAACTGGTTCTAAATGCATTATGTGAGTCATTCCACCTTAACTGGGAAATTAAAGTTGATGGAAATGGGTTTTAACTGGTAGTGACATGTAAAGAATACCTTCTATTGCAAGAAAGTTGATATGCATATACTGTAGGTATCTCTTGAGATCTTAAAGAAACCTGTACAAAGGCCATTGGGTCTATGAAGGAAGCTAAATTGGCATTTAATTTGGCCAAAATAAGCTAGGAAATCAATTTCAGCTGAAGTGAGAAGCACTTGAAGATGGGCATAGATGATACTGATGACATTATGCTTAATCGTAAATATCAGTAAGAAGGAAGCGTTCGCAAGAAAATTGGAATGGCCTTGTTTTCATCTTTGTTCGTCAGAAATATTGGAATACATACAATCTTTCAGAGATGTGGTGTTAAGGTGGGCTAAAAGACCCAATTATGAACCATAGTTCTGCAGGCCATGTTTAATATCAAATACTCTGATTAAAGCTGAGGTTTTGCACCATTAAGCAGAAAACAATTGCTGACAGTTGCTAAAGGAGCAATAAATACTTTTACACATCCGGGAACAAGTCGACCCAGACGGGAAGTTTCCTGTTGTCTTGCAAGATGTGCTGACCAAGTATATTTTAGGAATAGTAACAGTTGGCCATCTGGCATAGACAGTTTTTGGTTCCTCTCATGACCTTATATGCTTAAACCCTGCCTCTATAGATGATGACGTAATTTGCACTATAAATGTATGGCTTTCAGAACCCTTCGGGGTTCAAACTCTTGATGCTTATTTTGGCATGTTTGAACCTGCGCATTCAATAAACTTTTCCTATATTGCATTGCTTGGCTTCATTGTCTCTTGATTCTACTACATTTTCTGGCACCCCAGATGGGACAGAGAAGCTAAGGCAATATTTTGCTGAGGGCCACTTTGCCCCGTTGGGGTGTGGGGCTGCTGGTCCTTGCCTTCCAGGCGCCACGGGCTTTCTTTTGCCCCGGGAGCTGGTAACAGCAGCCCGACTACGCCAAGGGGGACACACATCGTGAGTCCAAGAACCCTGCAAACTTAGGAAAAGAGCTGTGGTGTTTCCTGGCCAGGATCCTTGGGGAGAAGACGTCTCAGGCGAGTATCTTGATAATTGTATTGTACCTATCTCGTTTGAAGATAGAAGAGGGGGCCCGATCACCCCCCTGGACTCGGGACGGCGTTCCTAATGAAGTCCGTATAGGTTGTGTGGGTGGTTAAACCAGCGCAGTTCCTGCAGGTGGCCATTGAGTTCCGGCTTCTGGGGCCTCAGGTCGCTGGTAGTGTGTTAGGAATGGGTGGGGGTAGCAGCATACCCAGCACACCGCTGGATTGCATGATTAAAGGCTTTGACTCGTATTTTAACCACACTGAATATAGAGTCCCTTACCCAAAATTGACCAAGGATAGGCTTATTTACTTGTGTCAGAACCAGTGGCCACATATGGGGGTAGGATGGCCGATGGGAGGAACTTTTCAAAACCAAATTATAGATGATTTAACTTCATTAATTGCTGCAAACGAAGAACGCTATCCTAATCAGTTTCCATATATAGATCAGTGGGGAGACGCTGTAGCAGGGCAGGCTGATGAATTATTACAGTGTCAAGCTGAGATGGTTCGCCTGTGTGTGGCTAGACCGAAGGAAAAGGGGAAGTTGAGGTCAGCCCCCAGACGCACCATAAAAATAGCAGCTTCAGAGAAAAAGGAGTCAGAGAAGAAAAAGATTTTTGCCCAAGACGAGGAGGAACTCTTCAGACCTCCCCCTCCCTATGCATCGGCACCTGTAGGCATTGTGGTGCCCCAGGCTATGGGTGCGGCTGTCGCGGGCGGTGGAGATAAGGAAAGTGCTGTGGGGGCAGGAGATCATCAGGCAACAGGAGGGGCAGTGAGAAGGAAGGAGCCCACGGAGGGTGGTACAGGGGCTACAGGAATTAGAAGAGAAGGGCCGGTAACTAGGCGAATGGAGGCAGAGAGGGCGAAAGCCGAGAAAGAGGACAGTACATTGTTAGAGGAAAAGGAAGGACTCTTTCCATTAAGAGTAACAGAACAACAGGTGGCCATCAACGCCCAGGGGGATCTTGAATACCGCCCTTGTTTTCAATATATCCCTTTTTCAACTACGGATTTATTGAATTGGCGGAAGCATTTTGGTCCATTGTCCGTGAAGCCCACGGAAATGACAGATTTGTTTCAAACCATTATGCATAGTCATAACCCCAATTGGCGAGATATACAACAGCTGTTAACTACGTTGCTAACAGCAGAAGAGAGAGAGAAATGCAAAGCAGGAATGCGAGAGGTTTTTAGAGAACGTTATCATACAGAAGCAGATAGGGCTCAGAAACTTTTGGAAGAGGCACCGGAACGGGATCCGGGATGGGATCCTAAGGTAGCAGGTGACATGGCAAAGATACAAACGTATCAAACTTTGATAGTGGCAGCTCTCAAGAAGGCAGGGAAACCCCCTGTGAATTTGTCTAAACCCTCATTGGTTATGCAGGGAGCGGATGAGAGTCCGGAGGCGTTCCCTACTAGAACGAAAAAGGCTCAGGAAGTAGCAAAGGTTTTACTCAAGGAGATCATTCCTCGATTTGGCAACCCCTCCTTTATTTCGTCAGACAATGGCCCGGAATTCGTCCATCATATTAATCGAGCCATTGCACAAGCTATAGGGGTGAAATGGCGCTTCCATTCTTCTTTCCACCCACAATCTGGTTCTCCCGTGGAAAGGATGAATAGGACTTTAAAGGAAAAGATAACCAAAATTTGTGCGGAAACACACTTAAAGTGGCCCGATGCTTTGCCCCTTGCGTTGTATGCAATTCGGAGTGCTCCCAGACGACAACATAGACTCTCCCCATATGAGTTAATGTTTGGTCGGCCTCCGACGTTATTACGGCGTAATTTGGCTGGATGGCCTGATTTGGGGCATAAGGGGGGAGTTTGGGCCATGGAAATGGTGCAGGAACTAAATAAACAGGTTGAAAAGTTGAGGAATTATGTATTAGAACAGACCCCTCCCAGATTGGTAACTAGATGTCATTCCTTCAAACCAGGGGACCGAGTATGGGTAAAACATTGGAAAAAGGAACAATTAGAAGGGAGGTGGAAGGGACCTTATGAGGTAATTATGACATCTCCACTTGCTGTTAAGATTGCGGAATCTAAAACCTGGATACATTGGACTCGTGTAAAGAAGGCCGCTGACAAACAATGGACCACACATCCCAGCGACCAACCGTTGAAGTTGAAATTGATTCGTCGATAAAGTCCAATTATATCCTTTGTTGTATTGCTATAGGTATTGTGTCTCTTGCTTTCATTGTGTGCATTATTTGTATTGTGAAATACGCCAACCTGACGGTCCAACGATCAATCGGCGGAACGGTGAGAGCGGTTGACTGGTGGCCATTTGCTGGCGTCCCCTTCGCTAACGGACACTTGCATACAAACCATTCAAGGGAAATCCGAGCCGAACCTGCACCTGAAGCAGATCCCGCACCTGGAAGGGAAGACGGGGGGCCAGCGCAGCCTTCCCCCCGGCGAATTTTCCAAAGGTCAGCAGTGGAGAACCCTTGCTAAGTCACTCCGGAAGCTGACTCTCTACGCACGGGTGAAGAATAGTGGATCAGCATACTAACCTTTAATTATCTTCATCTTTTATCATCTTTACTAACCATATGTGCTGGTTTTGTACCTGTGAATGTGGATGTTGCTGCTGTGCCCACTGTATTGATTGTGTCCAGCACAGCTATTGTAATATTAAGTGTGATATAGTGCTTATAGAAGACGCGTTGGCACCCTATCTAATCACTGGATCTGGCTCGGCATACTACACACTTAAAGTAACCCCTACAGTTCAGCTTGCATTACAGGATCGGAGAGATCATGACGTGTGCGAACAGGATGCACGAAGGTATACCGCTCGTTTGGTCTATTACGCTATTAGTGATATGGTTATACGGTGTTGGGAGCAAATGCAATCTTGTTGATGTGGGCAACTTAGGATTATGGAGCAACCCAGAGGAAAGACCCCATATTATACGATCTTATAATGTCGGATCCAGGGAAGGGGAGGGGACAACCCCCATTATGTTTTCTCCAAATTGTTGGAATGGAGTGCTACCACACCCTTGCAAACTCCCAGACCTATTTGATAAGATTGCCAGAATGACCTGTCAGTCTCGAGGTTTTTCCAACCCAGAAGTATGCCCGTATGTGGGATATCTAATGCGAAAGGGAATGTGTATAAAAGCCCACCAAAAGGGGGGAGAACCACCTCTAGTTTTGGATTGTGGAGACCCCCATTATTGGGGCTGGACCCGTATCACTTCCCCATCACAATTGAAATCGGGATGGCAAGGGGCATGTATGGTACAAATGCGTTCCATTGAATTTGGAGTAACTATACGAAGAAAACCTAAGAGACGTAGAGGTAAGAGAGAAGTAAGCCTTCACCCAAATGGACCACCCCTAAGCACCATTTGTATCAAGGGAGGAGGATTTCAAAAAGGGGAATTCCAATATTGGAGAATAACACATAAGGGATGTGATCTCACAATAGAGGTAACGCCCAGGTACTCCAGGAAAGGATTGGCGTGGTCATGTAATAGTCATACTGATGAATGGAGAAAAGGGATTTACGACTTATGCAAGGAAGCAACTAAGAGTAGTTGGGATCAGGGGGACCCAAGGTGTCTTTGGATTGATAAAACCCTATGGTCTAGTTGCTGTATGACTGCAGAAGGAAGCCCTGAAGACATACTATTTCTTTGTAATAAAAATAAGAGTCAAAACATACCGTTAGGATGGAGTGGGTTATGCCAAGTATTGTGGGAACCCTCCAGGGACATCAAACCCCATTGGACTGATGGTAGTCCCACTAGAACTAAACGGGTACCCGCTACAGTAACCAATGGTGGGTCAGAAGAAGATTGTGCACCCTGTATTACAAAAGCTAAAGTCGGAGCTCAAACTATCAATACCTTGGTGTATCATACGCAGTCACCCCAAGGGTGTAAGCCTACTAAAATGAATTGCCTTCATAACAAGACTATGTATAGTTTGTGCACCCTGCAAGGAAAAACTGTATGTTATAATCCCAACACTCCAGTACGCCTCAATGTAACCCTATGGACAGGCCTGCCCAAGGTGGGTTCTAGGAATAGCCCACAGGGAGACGGCAAGCTGTATTTCCTTAATTATACTGTACAACTGCAACAGGGTAAACAACCCCTAATTGTGATGTTTGATGCATGCACTGCCCTGAGCAGAGGCTTTGGGTTGTCTTGTGGAGGTCAGACTTGGGTTGATGCTTATAAAGCTAATCATAAATACTTATGTGAAACCACGATTAATTGGGCTCACGGTAATCCTAACCAATGGTTACCATGTGGAGGCACTATAAAATGTGGTGGTTGGGACTGTGTGTGCGACTATACCGGAGGCGGTTATAAGGGATGTTCTTATGTAACTTCATTCCGTAGAGATGTTGGGAATATGATACGAATGGAAGTATCCCGTAACATCCCATCCATAATGACATACGGATTTGGAATTGATGGCCAAGGGCGAGACCCAAAGACATATCTAACTATTAAGGTTGAAAAGGTAAAAGATGGAGAAGTAAAATCCCTCGGATGGTCTGTGTATGATACTTTGCAAAAGCTAGAAAACCCCCTACCAATAAGTACTAAGGCAAACAATTTATTCATAGAAATGGCTGAGCAGGTGGCTAAAACCTTGACTGTTAGAAATTGCTTTGTTTGTGGAGGAACTAACATGGGGGAGCAGTGGCCATGGGAAGCCATGGAAGCTGATCCTGTAATATATAACAATCTTTCCTATGCTGGTAACATTACAACAAGGAAAGAGTTTACTGGGATTGTATGGACCTTGTCCACTAACCTGGTAGGAAGAAATTGCTTTGTAAGAAATGGATCAGTTCATGTCGGAGATTTAATTTGTCTGGGATCCTGGAGTCCAGACTATAGCATCTGGTCTTCACCAGCTAACATTACCCAGCCTCCGCGTTTTGATATGACCTATCTGAATTACTTGGATTCTTCTTCTATAAATGACCTATGGAAAGCCCCAGAAGCTATGTACTGGATTTGTGGAAAGCTAGCCTATGAAACTTTGCCTAGAGACTGGTCTGGGTCATGTATCTTAGGATGGATTAAGCCCTCATTCTTTTTATTACCCATGAAAGCCCGCCAAGTGTTAGGTGTCCCACTGTATGAGAAGGTTGGTCTCCAGACTAGAAGGAAACGAGAACTGGATACAGTTTTTACCAATTTCCTTTGTAAGGATTGGGCCGCCTTTGAAGACAGTGATGTTTGGAGCTCAGAAAGAATTGTGTGTACATATGGTAGGGCTACGTGGGCAGAAGATGGGTCCTACGGGTATCGCACGCCCATTTATATGCTAAATAGAATTATTCGCCTTCAAGCAGTATTAGATTTAGCGGGCCAACGTATTGATAAGGCCCTTAATATAATATCCGAAGCTACAGATAAAATAAGAACCGCAGTGTATCAGAATCGCTTAGCTTTAGATTACTTGCTGGCTAAGGAAGGGGGCGTGTGTGGTAAATTTAATCTTTCTAATTGTTGCCTGCAAATAGATGAAACTGGAACTGTTGTTAAACAATTGACTACAGAAATGCGTCAATTGACTCACAATCCTGACCAGGTGTGGCGAGGATTCAACTTTAAGGAAATCTTTGGTTCCTGGTTTCCTAAATTGCCAGGCTTACAGGCTATAGTTGCTCTAATAGGCTTAATTGCTGCAGGATGTGTATTAATCCCTTGTGTTTTACCTATTTTTGTACGCACTATTTCTAATAGCTTATCCTTAATAGCAGAGCGAAAAGCAACAGCACAGGTAATGGCTTTATGGGAATATGAGAAAATGCGTCCGGTGGAAGAACCATCCAATGAACCTGAGTATGTGACTCTTCTGGAAATGTCAGACGAGTCACAAAGGGGGGACTAAGGTGGGCTAAAAGACCCAATTATGAACCATAGTTCTGCAGGCCATGTTTAATATCAAATACTCTGATTAAAGCTGAGGTTTTGCACCATTAAGCAGAAAACAATTGCTGACAGTTGCTAAAGGAGCAATAAATATTTTTACACATCTGGGAACAAGTCGACCCAGACGGGAAGTTTCCTGTTGTCTTGCAAGATGTGCCCTGTTTATGTCACGCATGATCTATAAGGTGCTGACCAAGTATATTTTAGGAATAGTAACAGTTGGCCATCTGGCATAGACAGTTTTTGGTTCCTCTCATGACCTTATATGCTTAAACCCTGCCTCTATAGATGATGACGTAATTTGCACTATAAATGTATGGCTTTCAGAACCCTTCGGGGTTCAAACTCTTGATGCTTATTTTGGCATGTTTGAACCTGCGCATTCAATAAACTTTTCCTATATTGCATTGCTTGGCTTCATTGTCTCTTGATTCTACTACAGTGTAATCATTCAAAACATAATCAGTCTTCAATCTACTCAACTCTTTTGTCAATGTTTGAAGGTCCAAATGAAAATGTACCGGGTGAAGAAAGGCTTACTTGTTTGTTATTGCAGTCTAATTGCTTAGAATGTCTTCTTGAAAATGAAAAATATGATTGAATGTGAATATGAATTTTTAAATTTCCCTGTCTGTCAATTAGATTTCTGTATCTTAGAATTTTGTTCCAATCTGTAAAATTTGGGTGTGTCGTTCTTTCTGTTGGTGATAGCCAATTTGGGGTTGTATGAAAATTTTTGTTGCTCCGTATAAAATTTTTAATCAAGCGCCCCCCTCCCCCCCAGTCAAAGGTGTCCCTCTTTACCAATCTGAAAATCTGGTCACCTTAGACTTCCCCCCTCCCCTTGTTTTCCTCCCCAAAAGCTAGGTGCATCTTATACTTCAGAGCATCTTATACTCCGAAAAATATGGTCATTATATATTGGATTCTGATTCTTCATGGTATTCTGAGTTGAATGTTTGTGAAAAAGTTGAAGGCTGTGTTGTTGGTGTCAACATATTGGTAGCTTTATTTTTCTTGTTAGAGTTTAATTGATTTCTTTATAGTTAGTTGGAGGAAGTAAAATAATTAATTTTTAAAGGAGAAAATAATTTTAACCAAAGAAACTTCGGCTGAAGGAAAATCTAAAAAGCAAAACAATGCTCATAATTTTCATGGGGCTTCTGTTGCTAAGGAAACATCTTCAAAGAAGAATCTGTGATTTTCTACTTTTCAGTTGCGCTGGCAACTTAAGGAAGAAAGAACCCCTCAAGAAGTCATTTCAAAGTTGTAATAACTCGGTATTTATCTTGTCAACAAAAACCATAAACAATAACTCTCAAAGGCATGTTTGAACGCCAAGGAGGTGAGGGGTGTGAACTTGATGGAGGCAAACCTTCTGAAAGTCAGAGCAGAGAATTAGTATCAAAAGTCCATTCCAACAGTAACTATTATTCCATCATAACTTGCTCCTTTTCAGCAATGAAGTGTGTGGTGAGACCCAGGTCATTTTTATCTGGAGGAAGATAAAGTTCTTGTCCACTAAAAACCATTGTATCAAACCCAGCATATATGAAACTAAAAAACTGCCCAAAGGATTCAGGCTTTTTTTCTCTTGAAGATGAGGTTAATTAACAGAAAAATGGAAAGGAAGGTTGTAAGAACATTTCCCAATGTTGAATCATTGGTCCTGTTGAATCATACTAATGACCTATCTTGCCCAATGAATATTTACTTGTAATGACTAGCCTAATGCCAGAAGGAACCCAAACACAGATCTGGAAGTCTGCTATCTCTCCATGTTCTAACCCAGCCTTAGCAGAAACAAGAAACTGACTCCTTTTCATGAAAAAAACCACTTTATTTATCTCCTGTGAAATAATGGCATTCACACATCGAAAAGTCCAGGCAATAGTCCTTCAAAGAGTTAACTGCAGTAACAGGCCTTATCAGTTCCTTACCTTAATTGCTAGGCTGTGACAACCCCTCCCCAGCTGAATAGCTGCAAATTAAGTTCTGGCAAGCAGTCTCTGAGGCACAAAACACAATGAGCCAAATCTTCAGAAATCCGAACTGTTGTCTCCTATGATAACTAGTCTCTCTTTCCTTCTATTTATTCCCCAGCCAGGAAGGGGCCATTCAGCATCCACGTCTGCCTTGCTTCCTGAGTCCACTTCTTGTCCTCAGTTGTTCTCCTCTCCTAACAGCTCTGTGCATATGCGCATCTGGAACAGGCCCCAGCTGTTTTTCTTCCCCACTTATCTCAGACTCCAAAGGCAGCTGCCTCTCCTGTGGCTGGGAAATGTCGGACGGCCCTGTATCTGATGCAGAGCATCCATCAGAGCCTTGCCCAGACTCCAGAGCTGGCCCAACCTCCTCCTTATCCAAGTCTGGTGGGCCACAATACTCCATTACCCTTGCACTCCAATAGTGAACCTTCAAATATACACTGTTTCCCCCAAAATAAGACCTCCCCAGATAATAAGCCCAATCGGGCTTTTGAGCGCATGCGCTAAAATAAGCCTTCTGCAAAAGTATTGCAACACAGCAGAAGCCATGAGGTGATCATGCTAGCTGCCTCCTGCACCTCAAAAATAATAAGACCTCCCCCAAAATAAGGCCAATAAGACCCTGCCTTATTTTCAGGGAAACACAGTATAATTTACCAGAAGATGAAAATTCCACAGAATGATTACTTTCTCAACTTGGCTTCCTATGAATGTGTTGAGACCAGTTCTGGGCAATGTACTCAGAGATTCAGACAAACTGGAACACATTTAAAGAAGGGTAATACAAGACCGCCTCCTGCCAATTACCTCCCTTCGACCTATTAGATCGCACAGATTAGGCCTCCTCCGAGTTCCATCCGCCAGTCAGTGCCGACTGGCGACTACGCGGAGGAGAGCCTTTTCAGTAGTAGCTCCGACCCTTTGGAACGATCTCCCCGTGGAGATTCGCACCCTCACCACCATCCAGACCTTCCGCACAGCCCTTAAGATCTGGCTATCCCGTCAGGCCTGGGGATAAAGATTCTAATCCGCCCCACCCGAATGTTGAATGAAAGTTGTGTTTTATTGTTTTTTTTTTATTCACATACTGTCTTATGTTTTGTCTTGCACACCCCCTCCCATGAATTGTAAGCCGCCCTGAGTCCCCTCAGGGAAAAGGGCGGCCTATAAATAATAAATAAAATCTAAATCTAAAAATCATCCTTGACTTACAACCGCAACTGAGTCCTGGATTTCTATTATTAAGCAAGACATTTGTTCAAGGAGTTTTGCCCCATTTTACAACCTTTCTTGTCACCATTATTAAGTGAATCACTGCACTTTTAAATTAGTAACAAAGTTTTTAAGTGAATCTGGTTTCCTCATTGTCGTGCTTGTCAGAAGGTCGCAAAAGGTGATTCATATAGCCATGCAACTGTCATAACTATGAACCAGCTGCCAAGCATCTGAATTTTGATCAGATGGCCATGGGAACCAGTGGTGGGATTCAGCCAGTTCGCACCTATTCTGGAGAACCTGTTGTTAACTTTCTAAGCAGTTTGGAAAACCGGTGGTTGGAAGAAATCTCCTTTTGTTTTTTTCCACTTTACAGGGCTAATCCTGTAAGGAAGGCAGGAAGGAAACATTCTGGTATTGTTTCTAGAATAATCTTTATTGCCCTGCTTACAGAAACTGCCTCTCGGTTAACCCTTATTACATTGTAACAGCTAAGGCGAAGCGCCCATCAATGTGAGTGACGTTGAGTTGGCCACGCCCACCCAGTCACATGACCATTAAGCCCCGCCTATCCAGCTGGTCATTAGGGCAGAGAACCAGTTGTTGAATTATTTGAATTAGTATTTTTAGTATTTTAGTATTTTATTGTCACTTATAGGCCGCCCTTTTCCCTGAGGGGACTCAGGGCGGCTTACAACTCATGGGAAGGGGGTGCAAGACAGAACGTAAAATAATATGTGAGTACAAATAAAAATAGCAATAAAACACAACATTCATTCAACATTCGGGTGGGGTGTATGAAGATCTTATCCCCAGGCCTGACGGGATAGCCAGGTCTTAAGGGCTGTGCGGAAGCTCTGGACTGTGGTGAGGGTGCGAATCTCTACGGGGAGATCGTTCCAAAGGGTCGGAGCTACTACTGAGAAGGCTCTCCTCCGCGTAGTCACCAGTCGGCACTGACTGGCGGATGGAACTTGGAGGAGGCCCACTCTGTGCGATCTGATGGGACGAAGGGAGGTAATCGGCAGAAGGCGGTCTCTCAAGTAAATCCCACCACTGGAACACAACAACAGTTGAATCCCACCACTGGAACACAACAACAGTTATCACTTTTTTTTCAGTGCCGTTGTAACTTTGAATTGTCACTAAATGAACTGTTGAGGATTTTCTGTAATGAAGATCAGGGACTAAAGAAATGATTCTGAAATGAATTTAAAAATGATTAACCTTCAAAAGAAAAGGAAAGGTGGAAAATGTCTATGGAGATTCTCAGTCATCCAAGTCATGATTGTCGAAAAGGTGCTTTTTCAAGAGGCAACTGGGCTTTCTGTTTTTTTTTCTCTTTGAAGACAATTCGTTTCTCATCCAAGAAGCTTCTTCAGTTCTCTTCTTCAGAGCTGAGGAAGCTTCTTGAGAAGTGAAACGTCTTTGAAGGAAAACCAGAAAGTCCAACTGTGTCTTTTAAAAAACACCTTTGGGATGGACATAAAGGGGAAAATGTTATAGAGAAGAAGGTGACGGTTCTTAGGTAGATTAATTATTGGGTTACAGATTGGTTGAATGAGTCTTAGTTTACAGATGATTGCTTCTTAGGTTGAACAGTTCTTAGGTTAAAGAAAGGCAGATTTCAATTGAAAAGTGGGACTGGATAGAAACCATTCAGGAGGGTAACCAATTTGCTAGAAATATAGAGGGACTGGATGTATTCAAGCTGACAATAGTAGCTATTTTTCAGTGATGCTTTATCTTGGATTCCTGAACTGATTTCCTCTTCCAATTCTCCAATTTTAATTCCAAGTTATAATCTACCACATCATATTAAGTTGTCATTGATGAATTGATCTCTCATACAAAACTTGACCCACCTGCCTAATCATTTCAGATGTTCTTTTTGCATAAGTCAGTTTCGTGATTCAATTTGATTCGATTTATTCGATTTATATGTCGCTCTTCTCCCAAGGACTCATTTATCCATTTAAGTATAGACAGACAGACAGACAGATAACATTCATCAGTCTTTCAATCCACTAGTGTGGTGAAGTGTACCCATCCTTGCAAGCTACTGTAAACAAAATTTTATTCAAAGATGTGCATGCTTTCTAAAGCATCCCATCATTCCCAAGCATGGAATTAGAATTAAATAACTAATAAACTGCAAAATCAGAATATCTTTAAAAGATTCTACACCATTCCTCAGGTTGGCACAATAGCCTTTCTAGAGATATAAAAACAACAAGTGTCTTAATATTTGGCAAGAGTTTTTGGAAACCAGTAAAATGTTGGTTGATCACACAGTCAGCCAGATGTTTAGGCTAGATTTTGCATTTTTAGCCATTTATCAATTCCTTTCCAGGAGCTTGAGATAGGCAGATGTTATTGTTTAATGGTGTTAAAGATATTGTCTCAGGATATAAGCTGTTCCAAATAAAGCTGCCTTTTGAATAGACTGGTAGTGATTTTGTCAATGTCAGTGGTATTCACTTGGCCCTTCAAATGTTGACAAATTTAAGGTACCTACTATTAGTATTATCTTGTTTTCTTTTATTATTATTTGTTAACAAGCCACCATTGACCCTTAGGGCCTATACAGATATAATTCTCTCTATGAGGATATTTCCCTAACATGGCCTTTCATTCTGTTTGTTTGTTTGTTTTCTTGCTATCCATAATATTCTCAGAACCAAAATTCAAAAGCATTGATTCTCTTCCTAGCCTGAGTCTTCAAAGTCCAATAGACTTCCATAGAGTGTAACAAGGAAAACCATTGGTGTGCTTGTGTGATTTTCATAGACAGACTAGTGCTGATAACCCAGCATTACCCAGGTATTTATTTATAGGGGGGAAATGTGCAGACCAAACGTAATTTCTAATGTTGGATTTTCCCCCTTACCAGAGGGAGCTCCTTTGTGAAGTACTGGGAAGACGTTACCATGGCAACCCCACTGTGCGTACAGTAGAAGTCATTTTACGGCAGTACAGTAGAAGCCATTTTAAGGCAGTATAGTAGAAGCCATTTTAAGGCACAACAGGCTGTATCATAACAGAACACACATCCCAAGTAATGTTAGGGGTAGGTAGGTAGGTAGGTAGGTAGGTAGGTAGGTAGGTAGGTAGGTAGATAGATAGATAGATAGATAGATAGATAGATAGATAGATAGATAGATAGATAGATAGATAGATAGATGAGAGAGAGGGGGGGGAGGGAGAGAGAGAGAGAGAGAGAGATACAGACGGACAGACAGACAGACAGACAGATATTGACAGCGCTAACATATCTTTTCCAAGTCCTGCATGGTTGCTCTGTCAAATGCTGGTCTTTAAAATGCTGGGGGAATCATAGAGGAAGCCATTATTCATGTCTGCATCAGGTAAGACAGTGATGGCAAACCTTCTGGGCCTGGCAGGTCAACATTTGGGAAATGCCTAACTTGACTCTGCTAATCAACAGTCTAGTGCTGGTCACCCCTTAACCAAAGAGAAACAATTCATTATTTATTTATTTTTTTAAAAAATACAGTCCAATCATGTTTGGTGCTATATATTATATATATAAAGAAATATCAAGTAATTGCAAACAAGAAGTATTTATAATGGCACCCAGGTCAAAATCGAAGCGTCTCTCTACAAATGTGCCTAAAGAATCTGTGAATGAGCTTAAAGAATTTACACTGGAATCGCAGCCCTTGTCTCCTACGCCCTCTACTGGAGAATTCTTAACACAGGAATTTTTTTTTCAAATGTTTAATGATTTTAAACAAGAAATTAAGGAATTTGTATTGGAGCTATATGGTGATTTAAAGTTTAAAATTGACCAAATGAAGGCGAATATGTTTGCAGCCGTGTTTGCCCTGTCAGATTATACCGCTGAAATAGAGAATAAATTGGAAAGTTTGGAGGAGGCTAATTCTAATTTGACTACTAATATTCAAATATTACAACAAAAAATTAGAGACACCCAAGAACAGCTCGTTATGATAAACTTTAATAAGAAGGCATTCGCAATAAGAGTCAGAGGATTCCGCGAAAAGGAGCGAGAGAATCTGAAACAGACCTTTGTTGAAGCCCTCAGCCATGCGGTGGGAAGCCCGGGACTTAACTTTGATTGGCAGATTCGGAAAATCTATCGCCAGAATTCGTTGGTAGCGGAACAGCGACAGCTCCCGAGGGACATAATCATATATTTCTCCACAAAAGAATCCAGAAACGCGATCATGCAAAAATTTTACAATAATAGATTGAGAGTTGATGGCCAGGACTTGACTGTCTTCAAAGAAATACCTTTCCAGATGTTAAAGGCAAGAAGCGACTATACCTTTTTAACTAAAGAGCTTAGAAATCATCAGATTCAATATAAATGGGAGGCCCCAGCCGGCATTACAGTCACATTTGAGAATCAAAGACTTCGTCTCAATTCTGTTTCGGAGGCTCGAGATTTCTATTACAAGACTTTGAAGGCGGGACTTCCTGATTCACTTGGAAAAGAGGAGAGACAAGCCGAAGGAGAAGGCAAGCAGCAGACCACATGGCTGCAAGATGGAGGGGGTAGCTCCCCCTCCCTCGGAGAAGCAGAAAAGCGGAGTTTGAGGATTTAGACATTCTAAAATATTCACCAAAGTTGTGGATTGAATGGGGGTTTGCGACCTCTCTCCAGCAGAAAAAGCGGAATGTATTGGTGGGGTGATACTGAATGTATATATGTAAAATGCATGCAGAATGATTTACGTTGTTTAAATCTTGTTAGAAGGGAAAGTTTGAAGAGATTATTTTAAAATAGAAGGTAAACTGATTCTTGTTGAAACTATTATTTGAATATGTGGAATGATCTATGCTATTTAATTTTTATTAGAAGGGAAAGCTTGGTGAAATTATTTTGAGCTAGATTTTAAACTAATGTCTGCATAAATTTGATAGTGGCAAATATCAGAGAAGCAAGGGATGAGGGTAAAATGCATGCGGAATGATTTACGTATATTGGTGGGGTGATACTGAATGTATATATGTAAAATGAATGCAGAATGATTTATGTTGTTTAAATTCTGTTAGAAGGGAAAGCTGGATGACATAATTTTAAAACGGAAGGTAAACTGATTCTTGTTGAAAGTATTATTTGAATATGTGGAATGATCTATGCTATTTAATTTTTATTAGAAGGGAAAGCTTGGTGAAATTATTTTGAGCTAAATTTTAAACTAATGTCTGCATAAATTTGATAGTGGTAAATATCAGAGAAGCAAGGGATGAGGGCAAAATGCATGCGGAATGATTTACGTTGTTTAAATCCTATTAGAAGGGAAAGCTGGTTGGGATCATTTTAAGATAGAATGCAAACTGATTTTTGTGTAAAGTAATACTTGATCCACGCTGCTTAAATTTTACTAAGAAGGGAAAGTTTGGTCAGATTATTTTGAATTACTGTTTGAAATTAAGGTTAAGAAAGATTATTTACGCTGTTTAAATCCTATTAGAAGGGAAAGTTTGATTATTCTTCTGTAAAGTAATATTTGAATATGTGGAATGATCCACGCTGCTTAAATTTTACTAGAAGGGATTATTTTTGAGTTAGATTGTATATTGATGTCTATACAAATTTGGATAAATGTTTATCTGAATATAAGGTTAAGGAAGAGGAATGGGAGAGTCTACAGGAGGTCGGGGTAAATAACAAAAAAGCAAGAGACGAGAATAAAATATAGATAGAATGACTTACACTATTTAAGCATATATAAAGATGGGGGGCTGAGCTTAACACAAAGAGTTTCTTTTTTTTTTTTGGTTTTTTCTTTTTCCTTTAATATATTGCTTTTATTTTTAATCCATACGAACACAAGATACTTTAGATAGAAGGCAGTGCCAGGTGTGGGCCCTGGGAAGTCGGGAGGATTAGGGATGGGGATTTATGGGGGGTGGGTGGGTGGGTGTTAACATAGTCTCAATAAGAACAAGAATGCACTTATATACGGTTGTTCTTTTTTTTTCCTTTTTTTTTCTCTTTTCTTTCTTTAAATTTTTTTCCTTGGTTATTTTACTTTTTATTAGATTATAATAAACAACACTTGAATAAAGGAATACACCAAGGAGGGAGGTAGAGGGAAAGAGGAGGGAGGAGTAAGGAAGGAGTAAGGGGAATGTAAGGAGGGCGTGTTGGGAGTAAGGGGAGAAGGAAGGTTTGAGGGGAAAGGGAAGTAGGAGGGGAGCGTTAGAGGGAGGAAAGGAAAGTTGGAGGGGGTAGATGGGGTGTATGGAGGATGGAAGTGTCAGGTGGGGTTGTGAATGATGAGTTGTGTTTTCTTTTTTATTTTTATTTTTATTTTTTTTTCTTATAGCAAATACCCTGTATATAAGTGATTGTAAAATGGAATGTGAAAATGAATAAAATATATTTTTTAAAAAAAAAAAGAAGTACAAGTAAAATATATTCATTTATGGAGGGTGCAGAAAGTGCATGAGGGCACAGTCCTTTCTCATAAGGCCTCCATAGCCTCCAAAATTTGTGAGAATGGGGCAAGAATACTTTTGACTGGGTGTTAGTGAACGCTGGTGTGTCACCCAAAACATCATGGCATGTCACCTTTGACATGTATGTCATAGGTCCACCATCATTAAGATAAAAATTGGGGATAAATCATCTAAGCACCAGAGGTGGTATTCAGCAGGTTTTGACCAGTTCTGGAGAACCGGTAGTGGAAATTTTGAGTAGTTCAGAGAACCGGTAAATACCACCTCTTGACTGGCCCTGGCCCCATTTATTCTCTGCCTCCTGAGTCCCAGCTGATTGGGAGGAAATACAATATAATAAAATAGCAGAGTTGAAAGGGACCTTGGAAGTCTTCTAATCCAACCCCCTGCCTAGGCAGGAAACCCTATACCATTTCAGACAAATGGCTATCCAACATCTTCTTAAAGACTTCCAGGGTTGGAGCATTCACAACTTCTGGAGGCAAGTTGTTCCACTGATAATTGTTCTAACTGTCAGGAAATTTCTCCTCAGTTCTAAGTTGCTTCTCTCCTTGATTAATTTCTACCCATTGCTTCTTGTTCTACACACAGGTGCCTTGGAGAATAGTTTGACTGGGGATATAAATGGGGATTTTGCAGTAACCTTCCCCTGGAGAGGGGAGGGAATGGAGAGGAAATGGAGATTTTACAGTATCCTTCCCCTGCCATGCCCACCAAGCCATGCCCACAGAACCGGTAGTAAAAAAATTTGAATCCCACCACTGCTAGGCATCCATAACATTGGTGAAAGTACAAGAGAAAAAGTTCGTAAGAAGATTAATGAGGTTATTTCCTTAGTATCCTGTTTTTAAAGTGATGATTTCACTCATTGTCACTATTTATCATCTTTCTCTTGTCTGTGGCAAAGAAGATGCCCTAATGTTGCTACTAATTTAAACTGCAATGATCATTTCACTTAGCAGGAGCAGATCGTTGTATGCTTCACTAAATCATTTTGATTTTAAAAGTAAGAGCAGCATACCTTCTATTTTTACTGATGTTGTTTAGCATTCTCAGGCTGTACATACAAGACCTGCCAGATGGCAATTCATCTTCCTGTAGCTTACAGACAACTGGATATAAAGGAACAAAGCATTTATCTTTCTCCATTCTCTCTTTCATTTCAAACATACCTTTTTATAACTTCCAGTCTGAAGCCATCACTTTGGCTGAGAGTGATCAGAGTCTTGTTCCACCCCCCTCCTCCCATGGCTCTATGTTCAATATTTAGCAATAGCGATAACACTTAGGCTTATATACCACTTCATGGTGACCTCTCTAAGTGGTTTACAGTCGCGGCATATTGCCCTCAATAATCTGGGTCCTCATTTTACCAATTTCAGAAGGATGGAAGGCTGAGTCAACCTTGAGCCAGTAAGGATTGAGTTAGCCTTCAATAGCAATAGCACTTAGATTTGTATACCACTTAACAGTGCTTTACAGCCCTTTCTAAGCGGTTTACAGAGTCAGCTTATTGGCACCAACAATCTGGGTCCTCATTTTACCGACCTCGGAAGGATGGAACGCTGAGTCAACCTTGAGCCTGGTGAGATTCGAACTGCCAAATTGCAGGCAGCTGGCAGTCAGCAGCAATAGCCTGCAGTACTGCATTCTAACCACTGCACCACCACAGCTCTTATACTGTATTCTAAACCCTGTGCCACCGTGGCTCCCTTTATTTTATTTTACCTATTTAGCAACCACAAAACAACTATTTTGAGGGTGTTTCATGCCTCATCTTTGAAGACAATCCTTTTATGTCACAGATTTTCAGTGCATTCCTCCCAATCCTGGACTAAGATATTGGAATTTGGAAATTTTACCCTTTTATCAGTTGCTATGAATGACTCCAATCTACACTGGGAGTATTTCTTCTCTTCTATTGATCAACCCCAAGACACTTGTGTCAGGAGTAGGACTTATTTCCTACTAGTTTCATTTTTGACATGATTGGGAGAAAGAAATTGGCAAGAATTATAAATATACAGGCAGCTCAAGGTAACTAGCCAACACTGTTCAATCAATCAATGACAACTGTAATCCAACACACTCATCTTAGCTGAGATACATACTTTATTATATTTAAATACAATATGCTAAATCAAAGCACTGTGATGGTTTTTACACACCAAACTCCACCATAATGTATTCAATTGTTCTGGCACACACGTAGCAATCACCCCTTGTGTGTCATTTCAAGGACAGGTGCTATTAGTGGTAAGTCAGAAAATATAGATGAGTCGCTAATCAGGTACACCTTTTTTCTGTATTTCTGTTCTCAGCTGTTCAAGATAACCTTTCCAAATATTATCAGGAGTAATTTCAACAGTATAAGAAGAAAAGATTCAAGTCCTTCTTTGATATTTCTTGTAGTCCACTTATGTTTCCCTCTATATTCTTTTGATGGTGCAGTTTGCACAATAGAGAATTGCTCTTTTTCAGCTTGAAAAGATAGCTCCATTTGTTCTGGCTGCTTATTCTAAATGTTTCTTCTCATATTAGGTTTTGAAGGTGAATTTCAAGCTGAAAAACAACTTTCCTGGTGTCTAATTTATTATTGTGTGCGCTGTGTTGCAATAAGCAAATGGAAAACTTTCAAGCTTTCAGAGAGCTTTTTTTTTTCCTGACCAGACATTTCTCACAAAGCTTTCTTGAAACTTTGAACAAAACTTTCAGCCAATCCATCTGTAGCTGGTTGATGTAGTGTTGAGGCGATATGCCAGATTCTATTCTACAGATCAGCTACAGATCAGCTACTGTACAAATAGCCGGTCCAATAGAAGAGAATGTGTGTAGCTCAGGATTGAAATGGTGGAGTCCTTGAGGCTCTCTGAGCTTGATTGTTTTCTTATAGATGTTTCATTGCCCAACTAGGTAACATCTTCAATGCTGAAAGAGAATGGGTTTTGCTCTCTGCTTACATACAGTGGCTTGCATGTTAGTGTTGGTGGGATCGTTGTTTTATTCTTGGTAGTTCCTTGATTAGGAACTTGTTGTTGTTACTGTTTGATTGTTGAGTTCTATAGTTGTTGTGATTAATTACATTATCACAACTGATAATAGAGGCTATGAATTTGAATGCTGGAGGAACTAGATATGTATAGGGTATGTTTGCTGAGTTGGTAGTTCCTTGATTGGAATATTGTCTACTGCTTGACAGTTGTTCATTAAATGCTTTGGAATGCTTATCCCATCAACTAATTCTCTTGGTATATGTTTGTGGTTCTTGTTAAAGTCACTGGAATCATTTTGAATTTGCATCAAATTTAAAAATCATGCAGGATGTACGTACATTAATTCTTTGTCCAGACAAAGCAAGTTATTCTCATGAAGTGGTACTGATTTTGGCACCTTTGAATGCATTGGTGATTTGAGTAATTTGTTTCAAGCTGGCCAGTTCCAACCATAAAACTAAACTACAACAGATCAGGTTCCTCTTTACAATATCAAGATATCTATAGATTAATCTCTATCCATCTATCTATCTGTCTGTCTGTCTGTCTATCTATCTATCTATCTATCTATCTATCTATCTATCTATCTATCATATATCTATCTATCTATCTATCTATCTATCTATCTCTATCTCCCTCTATCTATCTATCTGTATATATATTTATCTATCTATCCACATCTATCTATCTTTCTATTTTTCTCTATCTATCTATCTATTTATCTCAATATATCTCTATCTATCTATCATCTATCTATCCACATCTATCTATCTTTCTATCTTTCTCTATCTATCTATTTATCTCAATATATCTCTATCTATCTGTCATCTATCTATCTATCTATCTTTCTATCTTTCTCTATTTATCTCAATATATCTCTATCTATCATCTATCTATCTATCTATCTATCTATCTATCTATCTATCTATCTATCTATCTATCTATCTATCATCTATCTTTCTTTCTATCTTTCTCTATTTATCTCAATATATCTCTATCTATCATCTATCATCTATCATCTATCATCTATCATCTATCATCTATCATCTATCATCTATCATCTATCATCTATCATCTATCATCTATCTATCTATCTATCTATCTATCTATCTATCTATCTATCTATCTCAATAAATCTATCGGGATGTGTGTGTGTGTGAGAGAGAGAGAGAGAGAACGTGAATGTTAAAAACATTAAAAACATTCACGTTCACAGCGCAGCCTCTATCAGTCCCCATGTAACTCTTTACAACACTGATAAAACTCCATAAAGTGGCATTTTTGTTGTGTATTTCCACCTTTCTAGGCTGCTGTGTAAATTGGAAACACTGCTTATTTTCTCTATGAATCTTCTCTATTGTGACCGAAGGACTCTCACTGTCGGTGACAGAAAACTTGTCAAAGGCATCACCATCTTATGTGGATTCTCAGATTGTTTGCCTTGTGGAGGTAAACAAGCCAATCTCTTCACATTTGTCTGATAACGTCTGTCCCTTTGAATTTTATTATCTGTTCTCCCTCAAGGAACAAAATCCATACATGCTGCATACAGCCACAACTGTAAACAGAATCCCATTTTTGGAGATTATAGATTGATAGCACTGGCTTTACTCTAAGTGCAGTGACCATGTCTGGTACCAGCATTTTCTTTGTATTTGTGGAAGCTTATTTGCACTGCGTCTATGGAGATTCTCAGTCATCCAGGTCATGGTTGTCCCAAAGGTGCTTTTTCAGGAGGCAGCTGGACTTTGTTTTTCCTTGAAGATGCTTTGCTTTTCATCCAAAAAGTTTCTTCTTATTATTTGCACTATTTTATCCACTAACGTCAGTGGTGGGTTTCAATTTTTTTTAGAACCTCTTCTGTAGGTGTGGCCTGCTTTGTGGGAGTGGCTTGTTGACCATGTGACCGGATGGGAGTGGCTTGCTAGCCATGTGACTGAGTGGGAGTGGCTTGGCAGTCATGTGACTGGGTGGGTGTGGCCAACTTGTGAAATGTGGTGAAACTCACAACAACGCTCTTGCTTAGCAACCAAAATGTTGGCTCAGAAATTGGCATTTGAAGCACAGAAGTCTTAAAGCTGTCAAGTTACAAGACCCTTGAACCCCTAACCCTTTAGGAAAAAACCCAGGGATGTTCAAAGCTTTAAGACTTGTGGATTTCAACTCCCAGAATTCTTCCCCCAGTCATGTTGGCTCAGGAACTCTGGCATTGAAGCACGCAAGTGTTAAAGCTGTCAAGTTACAAGACCCTTGCGCCCCTAACCCTTTAGAAAAAAAAACCCAGGGGTGTTCAAACTTGACAGCTTTAAGACTTGTGGACTTCAACTCCCAGAATTCCTCCTCTCGCTCTTCATCATGATGATGTGCAGACATGCGGGGAGAGGGAGCTGGAACCGGTTCTAAACGGCACTGTAGATTTGTGGAACCTATTCTATAGAAGAGGTTAGAACTGGCAGGAATCCACCTCTGACTACCGTGCTCTTTTCTCTTGATATAAATATGTTCATTGGATGCATCCCTATGACTAAATTTGGCAAGAATCTGTTATAAAAAGGATGGTGTATCTGAAATAGACCTTGATCTTCAGTACTGCTTAACTATTCTCAATCCACTTGTCCATTGATGCTATGACGGAAATCTCTAATACTACGTTTGGAAAAACCATAGTTGTCTCCTTCTGCTCCAGACATCGTCATTCAAACTTTGCAAGCCTGTCTTAAGACAGTCACTAGTGACAGTGATGTGGTTTAAAAGGTGTCTGGATCATCTTACTAACAATGGTTCTCTGTCAAAATGCTAACACTAGTCTAAAAACATAATGTTATAATTTTGGGGGCCTATTTGGGAATATCTTGGATTCCTCTACATTTCTATCTGTAAATAAGATACTACTAGCACACTCACTCACTCCTTCCCCCACTCCCTCTCACATGCCCTCTCCCTCCTTGTTCCCCTCCCTCCATCTTCTTCTCCCTCTCCCTCCCTGTCCATCATCCTGCCTCTCCTACTCCCTCCCCCTTCTCTCTCCCCCTCCCTCCCTCTCTCCCTCCCCCTTCTCTCTCCCCCTCTCTCTTTGAAATCTGATCTTCAGGAAAACTAACAAAAAACTTCTCATTTCTAGGCAAGATTATTACTATTATTTTTATTACTTGAAGTGTAATAATAATGGACTACACAAAAAGTAATCAAACATCAATAGAAGGCCACAGGCATGTTAATGAATTAATTATAAAAAATAATTATATTTTAAAAATAAGTAAAGGCACTACAAGTGGTCCATATCTGCAATTAAGATAAGAAAGTCCAGCAGCATGGCTGAAGGGGCTTATGGGGATTTACAGAACCCTCTTGTTAAATATTTGCTGATTATAAAAATCCTTTCTTAAAAACATTAGTTCAACAAAAGTTAGTACTGTGGCCATGGAGGATGGAGTGAGTGGGCTGAGAAAGCATCCATTCATAACTTCCTGCTCCCATCTACTAGAGTGAAAGGATTTAAGCTGGAGCCACAAGATCTACAGCATGGTCTTATGCAGTGATGGCTAACATTTTTTGGCTCACGTGCCAAAAGCAGGGGAAGCGCATGGGGGGTCATGTACGGGCATGCCCACACCCATAATGCTATGCACATGATCCCTGCATACATGCGTGTGTGACCAGCACTGCCCCCCACTTTTGCCATGCTTGTTTTACCCTAGAAAGCCTCAGGAGCCTGGGGAGGGGGAAAACAGCCTTCCCTGCCCCCCGGAGGCCCTCCGGAGGCTTTAGGAGCTTTCCTGAAGCCTCTGGAGTGCGAAAAACCAGCCCTACAAGCAAACTGGAAGTTTGGGAACAGACTTCATTTTATTTGTTCATAGGGCCGTTTTTTGTCCTCCAGAGCCTTCAGGGAAGCCTCCTGAAGGCTCCGGAGAGTGAAAAACAGTCCTACGGCCAAACTGGAAGTGACTTCTGGACCACTAAATAAAGTTTTTTCTAGTTTATCTAATAACCCCCTTGCTAACAAATTGAAAAAGCCCTCAATGGAGCTAAAGGTGAAGATAACGGTAAATGTTTCTTCTGCCTGGCCATATCTAACTCTAGGGGATGTTGCTCATCTCACTTCTTAGCCAAGGGAGCCAGCATTGTCTAAAGACACTTCTGGCGTCATGTGGCCAGCATGACTACATACAGATGCACACAGAATGCTTTATCTTCCCACCAAAGTGATACCTACTTATCTACTTGCATTTACATGGTTTTGATCTGTTAGGTCGGCCGGACAGGAGCTCACCCTGTCACACGGTCAGTAATGATATCCTCTTATCTTCACTACCAGTTCAGTAGCAGGACCACGCACGCATGCGCAGAAGTTCCGAGATGATGTCTGGGAGGATGGGCGGAGTTTCGCATTGCCGCCACTACCAGTTCGCCCGAACCAGTGGGAACCAGCAGAATACCACCTCTGCATGCGGTGCTTGGGTCTTGAACCCTGTCTGTCAAGCTCAGCATCTTTTAACCTCTGAGCCATCGTGGTTGGCTGAGCCACAACTAAGCAGAGGGTTTTAACCTCTCTGTTACCCATATGATGTGAGGATATTGGTTGTCCATACTGGTAAATTTGTGGGGGGAAACCTCCTACTTCATTACTAACATGTGTAACTGTAGTCTCAGACGTCATAGTTTTTAACCTCTGGGATAAATTTATTCCACTGCATCAAAGTTTATGTATGAAATGTTGGTGAATCCTTTATAATATAGAATTATACAATTTGAAGGGGACATTTATGTCACTAAGCCCAAATTAAATTAACTGCAACAGATGGTTGTCAAATCTTCTCTTGACAGTGAAACGTAATCCTCCACGTCTCCGGGTCATTGATTATACTATCTAACTGCTGTTCTATAATAGGATGGGTTTTTTTGGTCAACTTTCATTTGAAATCTGTCTTCCTGTAAAACAAATCCATTATTCTCCATTCTGCACTCTAAAATGAACATACAGTCATACACCCCTAGAGTGCAGGTAGTCCTCATTTTCCAACAGTTCATTTAGTGACTGTTCAAAGTTACAACGGCACTGAAAAAGTGGCACATGGCCATTTTTCAGAGTTACAACTTTTGAAGCATCCTCATGATCATGTGATCAAAATTCATATTTATGACCGTTAAGAGCCGAGGTGGCGCAGTGGTTAAATGCAGCACTGCAGGCTACTTCAGCTGACTGCAGTTCTGCAGTTCGGCTGTTCAAATCTCACCGGCTCAGGGTTGACTCAGCCTTCCATCCTTCCGAGGTGGGTAAAATGAGGACCCGGATTGTTGTTGGGAGCAATATGCTGACTCTGTAAACTGCTTAGAGAGGGCTGAAAGCCCTATGAAGTGGTATATAAGTCTAACTGCTATTGCTATTGCTACTGTGCCCCAAGGGCATTTGGTGACCTTCTGACAAGCAAAGTCAACGGAAAAGCCAGATTCACTGGGTTACTCATTTATCAACTGTAGTGATTCACTTAACAGCTAAGATCGCAAAATGGGACAAAATTCATTTACCAAATGTCTCACTTAACAACAGAAATGTTGAGTTCAACTGTTGGGTTCAACTGTGATCGTAAGTTGAGCAAGACACTTTAGATATCATAGAATAGAATAGACTATAATAGGATAGGATAGGATAGGATAGGATGAATAGAATAGAATAGGATAGAATAGAATAGAATAGAATAGAATAGAATAGAATAGAATAGAATAGAATAGAATAGTATTCTTTATTGGCCAAGTGTGATTGGACACACAAGGACTTTGTCTTTGGTGCATATGCTCTCGGTGTACATAAAAAAAACAAGATACATTCATCAAGAATCATAAGGTGCAACACTTAATAATAGTCCTAGGATACAAATAAGCAATCAGGAAACAATAGCAATATAAATCGTAAGGATACAAGAAACAAAGTTACAGTCCTGCAGTCATAGGTGGGGGGAGATGGGTGGTAGGAACGATGAGAAGACTAATAGTAATAATAATGCAGCCTTAGTGAATAGTTTGACAGTGGTGAGGGAACCGAGGTGGCGCAGTGGTTAGGGTGCAGTACTGCAGGCCACTTCAGCTGACTGTTATCTGCAGTTCAGCTGTTCTAATCTCACCGGCTCAAGGTTGACTCAGCCTTCCATCCTTCCGAGGTGGGTGAAATGGGGACCCAGATTGTTGTTGGGGGCAATACGCTGACTCTGTAAACCACTTAGAGAGGGCTGAAAGCCCTATGAAGCGGTATATAAGTCTAACTGCTATTGCTATTGCTATTATTTGTTTAGCAGAGTGATGGCATTTGGGGGGGATTATCTAGCAAGTTCAGTGTTTCTCAACCTCAGCAACTTTAAAATGTGTGGATTTCAACCTGTCGAATTCCTCAGAGTTTGATAAATACTGCATTAGAACATCTCTGACCAATGACCATCTAATTTCTGGTGACATACCTCCGGTGAAGGAGAACTCCAGGTTCATGAAGCCACCTAGTTCACTGGTGGGCAGACAAGTCTAATGTCTGATCTCACCAGGACCATCTTGGAGCTTCAGGGTTGCCACACAGGAGCTGAGGAATAGGGAGGGGGGATTTGAGATAGTTGGGACTTTGGAGCCAAAATAAAATACTTTCTCTTGGGAACCAAGGACATTCTCACACCTGGTCAGAGGAAGGAGGAGTGATGTCTCCAGGCAACCAGACCAAGCCATGACCTGGACCATGTGACTGATTGTTTTGAGAAAGTGAAAAACATTTACTTTTAATTAAGTGAAAATCGCGGGAACCTTCAGTCTCAGTTTTCACCAGATCTGTGCCAATATGATATACCCAATAAAGCTATTCTTTGAGGAATCTACCTGCCTCGGAGTTTTGCTTGCTATGGATTTGAATTGAATTTGAATTTATTGCACTTATATGCCGCCCTTTTCCCCGGAGGGGACTCAGGGCGGCTCACAATCCAAGTCAGGGAAGGGGATACAGATAAGGGATAAAAAGACAAACAAAACAATACACAATTTAAAAGCACACAACAACCATACCATTCGAGGGGGGGGGGCAAAAGCTCTTTAGCCCCAGGCCTGTCGGAACAGCCAGGTTTTAAGGGCTTTGCGGAAGGCCTGGAGGGTGCTGAGGGTTCGAATCTCCATGAGGAGTTCGTTCCAGAGGGTCGGAGCAGCCACAGAAAAGGCTCTCCTCCGGGTAGTCACCAGCCGGCATTGGCTGGCGGATGGAATTCAGAGGAGGCCTAATCTGTGGGATCTAATCGGTCTATTGGAGGTAATTGGCAGCAGGCGGTCTCTCAAGTACCCAGGTCCAATACCATGAAGGGCTTTATAAGTGACTATATAGACTAAATAGACTATGGGTCTATTACACAGTTGTTCCTACTCTGCAATGCTAACCTTTTGGATCAGGAGCTGTTATTGTCAATGGCATTGGAGAAGTTAACCAAAGATGCTGCTCGGATGGGAAGCAAAACGTCTTCAAGAAAAAAAGAAAGGAAAAGAAAGTCCAGTTGCCTTTTTGTTCATTGCTTCCTGTTGTGGCTCAGCAGGAGCCGTTGGAGCTGCCACCAGACTCCAACAGCGAGTGGTCTTATGAGTCGGCCTTGGAGGAGGTGGAGGACCCTGGACAGGGTGTCAACTCCGACCAGGGCAGGGAGAGACTGGTTGGCCACCAGGTGGCGGCAGAACATTGGATCAAAGGGAATGTTCAGGAAAACGTTTGGGAGTTGTTTCAGGATGCATGCAGGAGAAGGGCTACTCGACGTAAAGAACAACTGCATAATTGTAGCAGATGATTGTGCTTAGCTGGTGCTGATTAAGATCCTCTCCTGAGTATAAAAGAGACTGTTTGTGCCATGCCCTGGTTGCAGGAGTCAACGTTCTCGTTCATGTTCATGATTCAGAGAAATCAACTTGGAGAAGTGGTTTGCTATGAGCGCTTGTTTGCATTGCCTAGGTTTGTAGTAATTGCTGCCAGAGAGTTTATCTCTTTGTTTATTTTGGGCTTGCAGCCAACAAGAGTCTGGACTGATTAAAAGTATTCTTATTTACATTTGCTTGTGGCTTTCATTCCTGGACAGAGAAGGGGGGTCAGAACAGCTTCCCATCATTGAAAGATTCATTAATACTGTATAAACTTGCTGCATGTCGAGACACTTATCCACAACAACATTGAATGCACAACTATTTTAATCCTTGTATTTTTCTGCTTTTTTCTGCCTTATGCATCACCCCTCTTTTCCTTTCTTCCTTATGTCAAAAAAAGTTTCAACACTGTAATTTACATTTCAACCTCCTACTAACCCAAATGAATACACTAACTGTGTTTTTCCGTAGCTCTCCCGTTGCTGCAGATTAATAAAACACTTATTTACAAGAAGAGGTGGATGGGAAGAAGCATTACTTAGTTTTCTTGATTTAAGGGACCTCATGGTACGAGACCATTAATGTGTAAATCTGTGAGAACATTAGCCTCAATTAGGTCAAGTACTTCTTATTTATAGTACAGTATACAATAGCATATTATTGTTCTATGTATATCCTGCCTTTCCTCCAGGAGTTCAAACGTGCGTTGTGTGTATCACTTCTAATTCATACACACACAGGCACACACAAAGTTCTGCTCACTTTCATGGAAGAGGTGGATCTGAATCTGGGTCAACCTCCTCCAAATCTAAAACTTTAACCACTGTTTTAATCTTGCAAACAGAAAATGATACTATCCCTACAATGTATGTTAGGATGTCAAGTTTGCTGCCACTAAAGCAAAAAAAAAAAAAAAAAAGACTATAATTATTGCTTGTTTTCCTAGTATAAGTGGTTGACCATAGCTGGCATCTAAAACAATGGTTTTCAGCTTTAATTCAAGGTTGCCTCAGCCTTCCATCCTTCTGAGTGGGTAAAAGGAGGACCCAAGTTGTTGGGGACAATATGCTGAGTCTGTAAATGACTTAGACAGTGCTGTTCTTTCCATGGCAATCTTTCCATGGCAAGATTTCTGGCTTAATCAAATGATTTCCCTCATTTACTTTCTAAAAAGTTTTGAATAATTCTGTTTGTAATCTGTGTTGGAAAAGAGGGCCGCTCCTGCAGGGAGCTTCATACTTTTGAAAATGAAGATGGTAATTCAAGGTGATCAGATCTGATTAGACAACACCATAGGAGACTGAAGACTTTCCATATACGGTACCAACTTACCTCTCTCATCTTTCCTTTCGGCATGAAATACGCTGGAAAAGAAATCACCTTCCAATTACAGATTTAAGACTCTTGCTTCCTGCAACGGAAGCTTCTTCTTCGAATCTAAGTAAAATGCTCCAGAGAGAAGAGACAAATTTCATATTTTCCAAATTTTAAACAGCGCACCAATTTGCATTTTCCATTTAAATTCACTGGGTTCCATTTTGGTAAACCTTTGGTTACAAGTCTGTGGAGATTCTCAGTCACCCAGGTCATGGTTGGCCCAAAGGTGCTTTTTCAAGAGGCAACTGGAGCTTCTGATTTTTTTCTTGAAGACATTTCGCTTCTCAACCAAGAAGAGCTGAAGAAGCTTTAAAGTCTTCAAAGAAAACCACAAAGTCCACTTACCTCTTGAAAAAGCACCTTTGGCATTTCAGTTACAATGCTTCAGTGACCTTGTGTGTATTGCATTTTGTCCTATACTGGTGTCATTGATTTAGGATTGGTTGCTTAGTGATTGTTCGAAAGACCCAAAAACCATGTTAGGCTACTGTTCTGACCCCCACCTCTGTCCAGTAATGAATGCCGAGACAAGCTTAACTGGAATGTACTTTATTAGCAAGGAACCAAAACCTTGATGGCTGAAAGCTAAGCATAACAAACAGATAAGGACCTTGGCAGAAACTCAGACAAACTCAGGCAGCAATAAACACAGATAAGGCTTGGCAGCAATCCAGCCTGCCAAGCTAGTTCTCCAACTTTTAGTCAATGCGTTGACTTCTGCAAGAGGGGTGTGTGCACAAGCATAGCTTTCTATAGTCTGGAGAGGAGCCTAATGACCACCAGCTGAGTGCAATTACCTCCTGTACTTGCGCAACTGTTCCTGATGCCTAGTAGCTCTTCGGTGTCAGGCATCCAGGAACAACTCACTACTGGCGTCCGGATCATTCTCCCTTGTCTCCTCCCCACTGGTCCAAGGCTCAGGCACCTCCTGAGGAACCTTGTCCAGGGTCCTCCACATCCTCCAGAGCCAACTCATAGGGCCCCTCGCTGTCGGAGTCTGGTGGCAGCTCCTGCTGGGACACAACAGGTACTTATGACCCTGATTATTCTAGTACTACTGTTTGTTTGTTTGTTTATTGGATTTATATGCCACCCTTCTCCCGAAAGACTCAGGGCGGCGTACAACATAAAAAAAAACGCATATTACGAAACTTAAAGAGGAAATTAAATAAAGTATCCAAAAACAAACCCAATGAATATTAACAATAAAAAACTTTAAAATTAGATTAAAATTTAACAATTAAATTATTCATTTATTTTATTCTGTTCAGGCCAGGCCGACTTGTCAATAATTGAAGGAATAATTTGATAGCAGTGTTCTGATATCTCAGGGGTTGCCACAAAGAAGAAGGGGTCAACCTATTCTCCAAAGCACCTGAGGACAGGACAAGAAGCAATGGGTGGAAACTAATCAAGGAGAGAAGCAACTTAGAAGTGAGGAGAAATTTCCTGACAGCTGGAAAATTAGTGGAACAGAAGTTGCCTCCAGAAGTTGTGAATGCCCCAACATTGGAAGTCTTTAAGAAGATGTTGGATGGCCATTTGTCTGAAATGGTGTAGGGTTTCCTTCCTAGGCAGGGGGTTGGACTTGAAGACCTCTAAGGTCCCTTCCAACTCTTATTCTATTCTGTCCTGTCCTGTCCTATCCTATCCTATCCTATCCTATCCTATCCTATCCTATCCTATCCTATTCCAATTAAATAGAATACAAGGAAGCTTACAAAAAACAGCCTGGAAAATGTTAAGTCTCCCATTCTGTTTTATGTCTGGAGGGAAATGTCTATGGAGATTCTCAGTCATCCAGGTGATGGTTGCCCCAAAGGTGCCTTTTCAAAAGGCACTAGGTTTTGTTTTTCCTTGAAGATGTTTCACTTGTGGAAGAAGCTTCCACAAACAGTTCTGAAGAAGCTCCTTGGATGAAAGGTGGAATATCTCAAAAGAAAAACTAAGAAAGTCCAGTGCCTTTTTTAAAAAGCACCTTTGGGTTCTGCAGAGAAATTTGGCTGTAAGAAGTTGGACAGAGTTTGTTGCAGCAATCACATCCAGAAAGCACACACGGGTAACTGATTCAGCAGGATTCGTTAACTTCTCTTTATATATAATATAACACATGAAGTAAATATACAATACAAAAAGCTGGTTCTTCCAACATGGTAGAGAAGAGAGATTGTAAGTAGGTACAAACACAGGCCGGGGAGAGAACAGTTTCAGTTTCTGTTCAGAGCAGCAGACTGGTTTAGAGCTCAGCACAGACTCAGAGCTACAGAGCTAAGCCACATCCAGGCTTCTTGCTGTCTCCTTCTTGCTCACACAGCAAATACTGTTTCAGTTTCCAAACAGCCCTCATTGGCTGACCTTGTTTCCATGTCTCTTCCAGTCTGAACTCTAATGCACTGACAAAGTGGAGAAAGTCCTTCTCCAACTTAGTGGTTAGAAGTTAAGGCAGGACTCTTGGAAGATTGAAGTTCTTACCGGTGTAGTAGATTCACAATAATATGACTCTTTGAACACCTCTGGCTATTTACCATTAACCAACTGAGAAACAGGGCGTCAGATAGAGCAAAAAGTGATGGAGGAAAATTGGAAAGATATCCCTGAAGCTGCTGCGTATCTTTGGAGACTATTTCTGTTACAAGGAAGGTAAGAAAACCCAGGTAAGGAAGGCAAATGTGGGATGGCAATTTTACTTGATTTATTTTAAAATTTGGAATATTTTACAAAACTTGTTTTCTAAGTTTGCATCTCAAATCATAAACTAATGAAGTAGGCTAGGTTTATGCAATTGGCTAAGCTTCCCGCCCCAGACAACAGTAACTACCCATTGTTAAAATTAGCTGAGAGTCCCATATGTGAACACAGCTACTAGATCATTAACTAACCCGGTTAAGCATGTTGTGCAATTCCAGGCAGTCTCATTATAATCCCTGCAAAATTGGAGACATTCATTACTCACTCAGCTGATTATTTATAACAGGGGTCCTTAACCTTTTTGTGCCAGGGACCTCTTTTAATAGTCTAGTGAAACCTACAGACTGCTTCTTAGAAAGATGTGTTTGTATGCATAATATACAGAGATATAGATTGTATTACAAAGGAAACAAATTACGTTCAAGCCTTTTTGGAGTCTAGAGGCCATAAATTACTTGATTGCTTACATTCATTATTGAATGAAAAGCTACAGTTCACTTAGAGGTTAGTGAAAATAAGCTTGTAATTTTTCCCCCATCCAAGTTCACCGACCCCCCCTGAACTTGACTAAAAAACCCTGATTTATGAGAACAAAAAGCAGACTCTCGAGTCGAGTCTGTCTCCAGGTGCCAGTGTGATCACATTTGTGCAAGTTTTCTTTGCAACAATGGGGAAATAGTTTGCCACTGGATTCTTCTAGATATTTAAAAAAATAACTTTCAGGTTTATAGCCTACAAGATCAAGTTTGTTTGTTTGTTTAAAATGAAATGTCTCTCATCTTATTGACAAGTGACTCTAGATTACTTACAAGCATCATAAAAGCAGAGGTAAAAGGTAAAGGTTGCCATCGCACATATATGTTAGCCATTCCCGACTCTAGGGGGCGGTGCTCATCTCCTTTTCAAAGCCGAAGATCCAGCGCTGTCCGAAGACGTCTCCCTGGTCATGTGGCCGGCATGACTAAACGCTGAAGGCGCACGGAGCACTGTTACCTTCTCATCAAAGGTGGTTTCTATTTTTTTCTACTTGTACTTTTACATGCTTCCGAACTACTAGGTTGGCAGAAGCTGGAACAAGTAACAGAAGCTCACTCTGTTGGTAGGGATTCGAACTGCTGAACTACCAACCTTTCTGATCAACAAGCTCAGCATCTTAGCCGCTGAGCCACCGCATCCCTGTAAAAGCAGAGGTACAAAACTTTAAAATATTAAATAAATCAAAATGAAAGAAGTTACAAAACAAGTTCCAATATCTAAAGGGCTGCCACAAAGAAGGGGGGGCAACCTATTCTCCAAAGCCCCTGAGGGTAGGGACAAGAAACAATGGGTGGAAACTAATCAAGGAGAGAAGCAACCTAGAACCAAGGAGGAATTTCCTGATAGTCGGAACAATTAATCAGTGGAATGACTTTGCCTCCAGAAGTTCTGTGTGCTCCAACACTGGGGGTCTTTAAGAAGAGATTGGACAACTATTTGATTGAAATCGTATAGGGTTTCCTGCCTGGACTAAAAGGACAACTCTGTTATTCTGTTATTCTTAAGAATCAGAAATCCATGGGGTGGAGGCAGGATCTTCTTTCTACTCCACTAACCATTTCCAACATGTAATGCCCCCATTAGGACCCTTGCCCTGTTGGCACAGTCAGGTTTTGAGGTTCTTACAGAAGTCCAAGAGGGTGAAGGCAGATCTCACCTCAAGAGACATGATGCTCCAAAAAGCAGGGAGCCACAGCAGAAAAAGCCCTTCTCTTGGATCCTGACAGCTGGAATTCCTTGGCTGAACAGGTCCAGAGCAGGCCCTTTCTGCCAGAATGAGTGGAGTGGGCCAATTCCACTGGGATGACACAAGTAGCCTGTACTTGTGCCATAAAGAGCTTTAACCAGAGGTGGGCTGCTGCTGGTTTGGACCAGTTCAGGTGAACCAGTAGTTCCGACAAGCAGTTGGGTTTGCCCACCTGCCCTGGCACTATCCTATCTCTATATAATTGCACTCATGCAGCATCAGGTCATTTGGCGCTGCCACCCGAAAATGATTTCCTCTCCGATTCCAAAAATGGGGTGCGCGGAGGCCAAAACAGTGCATTGCGTTTCAGACAGTGGGCGGTTCCAGCCCGCACTGCCACTTGAAAATGCTTTCCACTCCCGTTCCCCGATGCACATCCCAGAGTCACACGCCCTCCTCCTCCTTCTCTGCAGACTCACCTTCTTTTCCCTCCTGGCAAAATCTGTCACCTGAAACGTGATGCACTTTAATGGCCTCCGCATGCCCCGTTTTTGGAATTGGAGAGGGGATTGCGGCACTGCCGTTCTGAAAATGCTTTCCTCCCCGATTCCAAAAACAGGGCATGTGGCGGCCAAAACGGAGCATTGTGTTTCAGGCAGCAGATCTGGCCAGGTGCATTTTCGGTTCTGGGCAAACCATTTGTTACGTTGTATGACGCCAACCTCTGTCTTTAATGGTCATAAATCAACAAGTTTCTTCTCCAAACTCTTACTTAGTTCAATCTCCTTAGCTTTTTCTACAGAACATCATCCAGGTGGTAGCACCTGCAGAGATGAATTTAACAACACGGCTTGGTCAAATATTACTGGTATATATATATTTTTCCAGAAGATATTTTTCTCAGTGGGTAAAATCACAAGAATTTGTAACATATAAAGTTTGGCTGGATAACATTCAGTCTACAGGAATCAAGGTGGGTCAAGCTGATGGAAGCAGAATTGTGGTACTGCCACCTAAGCTCCACCTCTTTTCTATGTCTGTCATTATTTTTGCCTGGATACTCAGAAAGGACAGAGCTTGAGACAAGACACTGTGAAGCTTTCATCGTTCTATTAAAGGCAGTGATTTCTCACAGACACTGTTGCATTTAGGCATCCCATGAGGCCTTTGTTTATCTCGATTTCTGTAGAGATCAAGTGTGATGGAACAAACAGTTATATTCCTGTGACTTCCGCTAAAATGCAGACTTTTTAGTTTCAACTTCAAAATCAGCATGAAGATAGTTTTAGAATACCAGATTAGATCAGACAGAACTCAAGGTCAACTTTCAGTAACTCAATAGACGTGCCCATTGACTTTTCTTGGCAAATGCTACCAAAGCGGTTTGCACATTGTCTTTTTTCTGTCTAGTTTACAGCACTGGTATTTCCTTAAAGTCCCCCCACTGAAGTACTAACAAGATATGACCGAACCTAACTGCTGTGCCCAGACAAGGTTGTCTGAGGCCACAAAAAGTTATGTCCCCGTTCTCTTCTGAAGCTGAGAGATCATTAATCTTACAGTCAGCCTAACTTTCCTCAAGGTGTTGTGATGAGAACTAGATATGGTGCCTTGGAAGAACATCGAGACAGAAATGCCATAAAGATCGAAATAGTTCGTAAAGAGTACCAAATTGATATAATATGGAGTATAAATGAAATGAAATATAGCAATTCCAGAAGCAACACATTAGGGTGACAATTCTTGCTTGTTGGGAAACAAGTGTTGTGGCCCACCAGTGGCCAGTGGAGCTGGTGACAGACTCAGACACTGAGGAGGTTGGGGAGGAAGATGGGCCAGTCCTGGAGTCTGGGGAAGGCTCTGATGAGGGCTCTGTGTCTGAGGCAGAGTGGGGGCCAGAGCTGAATGCCAGTTATCAGCTGCCTTTGGAGTCAGACATCAGTGGGGCAGATAAACAAATGGAGCCTGTTCCCAGTGTGTCCATGTGCAGAGCTGCCAGGAGAAGGGAACAGCTAAGGAACAAGGGCCAACTCAGGAGTAAAGCCACAGGTGGACGGTAAATGGCTCCTCCCATAGGGAATAAAAAGGAGTGAAAGGGGAGGGGAGTTTGCAGGAGACAATTAGCTCAATTCATTAGGGTGAAGATCTGTTCCTGACTTCTTGCCAACTATTGTCTGCTACAGAGTGGTGTTTGGAAGATATCAGCCTGGCAGCTCTCCAAGCCTGATAAAGGTCTGTAGTTGTGAAATCTCTTGAAAGGTATTGATGGCCAGGACTTTGCTGGAGAGGAATTCACTTTAAACTAAATAAAAAGGGGTTTTATTGGGACAAAGAGTCAGCTTCATGCTTTTGGGAAGCCTAGGTCAGAACAGGAAGGAAGGAAGGAAGGAAGGAAGGAAGGAAGGAAGGAAGGAAGGAAGGAAGGAAGGGGGGAAAGTAAAGGGGGATCATGCAATGAATGAATGAGATGATCTCTATTGATGGACAGATCTAAAATGTAAGGGATACATATTACTCCCTTTTTATGATCCTATAATCCCTTAATTTGGGGTAGAGTTGGGGTGACTAGATGGAACTGAGTGTTTATTGGCTGGATGCCACACGGACTTCGCATATTAATAACATATTAAACTGTAAAATTATTATTTTTAGTTAAAAGAGGAAACAATAAGGTAATAGATTCCTCCCCCCCCCAAAAAAAAAGAAACACCCAATCATTGTACTCATGAAACACCTTTAAACTTTGTAATTAATAGCCAGAAAATATCCCTGCCAGCTTTCTAATCCAAATCCTACAGCAAAAAGGAAATAATAGGTCATTGTTTTGCAGGATGAACATTTTTAACAGGATCAACAGGAATACCCAGGCATAAAGAAAGTCTACTCGGTTTGCTAGTATTTATTTACGTGTTTGGATTCTCTTTCCAGAAACTATCCCTTACAATGGCATTACCATAATGGGGGGGGGGGGGGTCTTCCATTAGGCACTCCAGGAGGAAGCTGTTCTGAAATGTGAATGCCTTCCGTTTCATTTCAGTCCTCAGTGGAACACTGCCATCTGCAGGAATTTAAACCCACATGTTGCTTCTCACGAGCCTCCCATTCGCAATCAAGAACTAGAAATCATTGGAGTTGAAAATGTAAGTGTCAAAAATTAGCCCTGGTCGATCAGTCTGACAAACTGTGCTATTTTACAAATTGTCCAATATCATGGCTCACCAACAAAAATATTATATTAAACCAGCTGCTAGTGGTGATTAGAGTTGGCTCATCTCTCATTTTGTGGAGTTACAAAGCACATAGGGTTTCTTTTTGTTGCAATATAATCGTGCGCTCTCAGATTTTGTTATGCTGCAGGCCTGAGTCATTTGCTGATCCTCATGAGAAGTTTGCACATTTTCCGTGGAGGCGTCTAGCTGGACTATTGCACATGTTTCTGTGCAGATGTTGCTGGCAGGTCTTAATGTAAAAGAGAAGCCCTCTTCATACAATCAATGTCATCTGTGTCCTGGGGGAGGGGGGTCACCTGAGCAGGGTGGTTCCTAATGGTTCCTGTAGTCTGCAATTTTTCTGGAAATTCATTCATACTCTCATGTACCATTCAAAGGAATGTTCATCCCAAATTGCATAGCTAAAAGTCTGTAGAGATTCTCAGTCATCCAAGTCATGGTTGTCCCAAAGATGCTTTTTCAGGAGGGAACTGGACTTTCTTGTTTTTTCTTTGAAGAAGTTTCGCTTCTCATCCAAGAAGCATCTTCAGCTCTGACTGGATGGTGGGGAATGGAAGGATTTATACTCCTTGTAGATTGCTGATCATTTGCATTCTTTTAGTAGGTTGTTATGGTCACCTGGAGATTTATCTGTGTCCTCAGGGTCACCTGAGCAGTGCAAATGGGTGTGGAGCCTTCTTGGAACTGTTGAACTGTTTTAGACTGGAGATAGATGATGTTATATCCTTCCCCCTCTGTTGAGAGAGGGCTGTTCAATTTTGACATAGATGGTCTCGCAGATAAACATCCAGGTGGCCTCAGTGACTCTCCAAAAGAATGCAAATGACCAGCTATCTGCAAGGAGTATAAATCTTTCCATTCCCCACCATCCAGTTAGAGCCAAAGAAGTTCCTTGGATGAGAAGTGAAACGGCTTCAAAGAAAAAAAAAACAAGAAAATTGAATTGCCTCCTGAAAAAACACTTTTGGGACAACCATGAGCTGGATGACTGAGAATCTTTACAGAATCAATGCAAAGCCAAATCATGTTGCCTTAACTCAAGGCATTCCTTCTGCATGATGATCTATTCATACTTCGGCTCTATTTAACGGATTCAATATAATGAGCTTGCTGGTTCAAAAGAGGAATTAAATGTAAGCAGATAAGAGAAATGAGAGATTGATCCAATAATTTACCCATTAATTGTTAGCGCTGGCTTTTTACCAACTTGAACAGGCTCCTAGCTTTATTCAGTTACTATTCTCCCTGTGATAATGTAATATGTTGCATTCAGAGGTGGGTTCCTACCAGTTCGCACCTATTCGGTAGAACCGGTTCGTCAAATCTACTGAACCGGTTAGAAGAGGTTCCACCAGTGGACCCGGAAAGCAGGCCACACCTACAGAAGAGGTTCCAAATTTTTTTGAAACCCACCACTGGTCCTTGGATATGATTATTCTACACTATCATGCTCATATTTATAAAACTCAGTGCCTCTGTGAAAGGTAAGGATGACTACTGCATTTGTGGTGCAATCAGAACATTGCGTCTGTTGAAGTTGTTTTAACGCAAACCAAATACGCCTTTTAAAAAACAAGTTTACATCATATTCTTATGCATGCCAGTGCTGTGTGTGAGGTAATTTAAGGTGGTTCTGACAAGTGTCGTCGGCAACTTCATATCCGGTCACATGGGTGGCAAGCCACTCCCATCCGGTCACATGGGTGGCAAGCCACTCCCACAAAGGAGGTCACACCCACAGAGTAGGCTCGAACAATTTTTGAAACCCACCACTGGTTGCATTTCTTGCTTAAATCAAGAATGGACAATCAATTTGTAGCTTGAAGGCCATGTACACTCTGCAAGATCACATTGCAGAAATTTGGGGGGGATTTTAAATAAGAATATATGGGGGGAAATGCCCTTCTAACCATAGTGCTTTTCTACTATTTTTTCTGCAGCAGCTGGTACTATGTGCCTGTGGTTACAGAAATAATCAACAGAATTACAGAAGTAAAAGACTAGAGTAGTTTGAACCTCTATGAATCTGCCCAGTCACCATCTAAATTGGCTGTTGTCTTTTTTTTTTCTCATCATCAATAGCCATCTTTTGTGGTGTACATTCTCTATGCGTCCCAGCATACCATATGCTTTTTTCCCATCAATAATAGAAAGGGGTTGTTTAAATAAACAATATAGTTTGCAGAAGAAGAATTAAACAGTCAGATGTTTCTACCTATGAAATTGTTCTGACCCCCTCTTCCGTCCAGTAACGAATGCCGAGACAAGCTTAACTGGAATGGAATGTACTTTAATAGCAAGAGACCAAAACCTCGGTGGCTGAAAGCCAAGCAGAACAAACAGATAAGGACCTTGGCAGCAACTCAGACAAACTCAGGAAGCAATAAACAAGATAAGGCTTGGGAGCAATCCAGCCTGCCAAGCTCTCAGTAACGTCCTCCAACATTCAAACCTGCATTGACTTCTGCAAAGAGGGCCGTGTGCACAAGTAGCTTTTTGTAGTCTGAAGAGGAGCCTAATGACCACCAGCTGAGTACAATCACCTCCTGTAATTGCGTAATTGTTCCTGACGCCTAGTAGCTCTTCGAAGGCGTGCATCCAGGAACAACTCACTACTGGCCTCCGGCTCACTCTCCCTTGTCTCCTCCCCTCTGGTCCAAGGCTCAGGTGCCTCCTGGTGGCCAACCAGCCTCTTTGCACCTTGCTCGGAGTCAGAACCCTGTCCAGGGTCCTCCACATCCTCCAGAGCCGACTCAGAGGGCCCCTCGCTGTCGGAGTCTGGTGGCAGCTCCAACGGCACCTGCTGGGCCACAACAGAAATGTTAGAAGGAGGACACTCAGGAAGATTGACCATAAATAGCAGTTGGAAAGAGTGCAGAGAACAGCAACCAAGATGAATAGAGTGTTGAAGGCAAGAACATATGGAGAAAGGTCTCAGGAACTGGGTATGTCTAGCCTAGTGAAAATAAGAACTAGGGGGTCACATGATATCAGTGTCCCAATATCTCAGGGGCTGCCACAAAGAACAGGGAGATCAAGCTATTCTCCAAAGAACCTGAGGGCAGGACAAGAAGCAATGGATGGAAATTAATCAAGGCAAGAATCAATCTAGAACTAAGAACAAATTTCCTGACAGTGGGAACAATTAACAGCTTGCCTCCAAAAATTGTGGGGACTCCACAGGATTGAAATTCAGCAGGTTCTGAGGTGGGTAAAATGAAGAGCCAAAATTATTGGGGCCAATAGGCTGACCCTGTAAACTGCTTAGAGTGGGCTGTAGAGCACTGTAAAGTGGAATATAAGTCTAAGTGCTATTGTGATTGCTATTGACACAAGTTGCTTTGTGGCCTCCTCTCTTTTTCCAGCAAATAGCTGCCAGGCTGGGTAGTTTCAAGACATTCAAAACCCCATAGCATGATCCAAAGCCACTACTCTTTCCTGCAGTACTTACTAAAAAAAAAAAAAGGTTTCCATCTTCTTCCTCGGGAGAAGGCTGAGATACTATAAAGTAATGTGGTTGGTGTACTTCATTCTCAGAAGCAAAAGGGCCATGAAGATTCATGAAGCATCTTCAAGGGAACGCTTCACTCAAACTTTGATTGAAGCAAATCACCCCTTTGGAGAGCCCTAAGCCCTGAGCTCTGGCTCACCATGGTATTCTTCTAATAAAGCCATAAAAATTGAAAGGGTCTCCTAGGTAATCTTGTCAAGCCACCACAATGAACTTCATATACCTAGACATAATGGAGAAATGATGTTTTTCAGGGGATCCTTTTTAAAAAAAAAAAAGTGTGAAAGGAAAAAATATCCACACCAGCACAGATAAACATCTTTGCCAGTTGTGAGGAGACAAAACAGGGCAAAATTCTTGTACATTATGCGCCGTTTTGATACACGGCGAAGGAAAAAGATCCTAAATACTTTGTTTAAAAGGTGGTCAACATTTCTTTTCATCAGAGCTTGGATCCCAAAATTAAATGTTTCCAAGAAAATTGATGGTGAGAAAAAAGAGGGATGGTCATGTCAAGATCAGAAATGTCACTTGCTTTCAAAGATTTGTTTCAAAGATTTGTTTGGTGACCAAACACAACTAGTACTCTTTTTCACTTTTTTATTGTTAACTTATTTTGTCTATAAATACATTTATGACCATTTAAACAGCTCCATCTTCAGTATCCAGTTGAACAAGAAGACCTCCAAAGTAGTTCTCCAAAGAGGGAGAAAAGGCTTCAGCCCTATGATTCTATCATTCTATTCCAGCTAATGATGGACAAAGCCCAGGATGATGTCTTCAGAGTAGATAATGGGTGCTACCTTGAACCATAAGGAGAAATGACTAGATTGATACCATATTTTTAAAAAATCTAGGAATGTCCAAAATGTACATAATATGAAGGGAAGATATGCTGAAAACAGAAATGTTTTGGAGTTAAATATGAAATGATTTGATAATATATTATTATCAAACCATTTCATATTTGATAATATATTATCCATGTTTTTTGTATTTTGTTATGGATTGCACCGGTAGATCATTTCATATTTGGATCTACTGGAATCCAAATATGGGTCATTTCATATTTAATAATATATTATTTGATAAAATATTGTTCATGTTGTTTTGTATTTTGTTATGGATTGCACCAGTAGAAGCTAAATTGATTTTGTTGTATATATGTACAATGACAATAAAGGTTGTTGTTGTTGTTGTTGTTGTTGTTGTTGTTAGAATTCCAATATACAAACATATATGACTGTGTATGGGGGAATTCTATCTGATTACTTCAACCTCACAGGTTTTGCTTCCTCCTTTCCAGAAATGATTCCTTGATCACTTCTGAATTTCTCTTGTTCTGCCTCTTTGTCAAAGTCAAAAACCTTCTTTCAGTTGTAATCCGTACTGGTGATTTTTTTAAAACTGCTGATAGCACACTGAATAATTCTTCTCAAGTTTTTTAACTCACTTGATATCGCAGATGAACTTTGCATATTTTTTTTCCAGAAAATAAGTCCAAATTCATTCCTTACAACTCTAGAGTTCAGGATGCCAAATAATGATCTTAAAATAACTACAAGTTAGGAGGTGAAATCCTAATGGTAAAAGTATTGGGACAATGAAACCAATGATAAAGAGAAATGATGCAACTCCCTTCACTGATTGGTCCCAAGGAAAATCTGGACAGCATCTGGCATACAGTAGATGCTTCAAGTTGGATTTCTAAATTGAGCAAGTGGTTGGACCTGGTAGCCTAAATTCCTACTTCCAGTATGTTTTTATGAAATACTGTTGACAAGGCCAGGCCTATTTTTAGCCAGTTTTTGAGAGAACATTTTATTTCAGTCTGTCATGTGTCTCCCTTGATTGATGAAGCTTGTTCATTGTTCATGAATGCATGATATTTTGAAGAAGAGGAAGAGGAGGAGGAGGGAAAGAGGAAGGGGAGGAGGAGGAGGAGGAAGGAGAAGGAGGAGAAGGAGGAGGAGGAGGAGGAGGAGGAGGAGGAGAAGAAGAAGAAGAAGAAGAAGAAGAAGAAGAAGAAGAAGAAGAAGAAGAAGAAGAAGAAAAAGAAGAAGAAAAAGAAAAAGAAGAAGAAGAAGAAGATATCCATATGTCCAACTCTTGGCAATTATGTGGGCCAGGTGTCTCCATATCTTCCAATCTTGCACTATGCTCTGGGTGGTGTCAGCTTAGATGGTGATCCAGTTCTAAGCCATCATAAAGGATAAATCACTTGGTCAGACTAAAGCTCCATAGCCTTGGCCTATCTGGTTGTATCCACTGTTTCTCTTTTTTAAAGAACAGATTGATTGATTGATTGATTGATTGACCATATTGACATTGGCATTGCCTCATAGCAATCATGTAGATAGGTTTTTCTCCAGGATCATCTGCCTTTAGATCTTTAGATCTTCCAATGATACATTCATTGTCTTTTTATATATTTTTTTTATCCGTGGGCAAAACGCAGGAGTGCCTATATATTATACAGTAGAATGAACTTTTTGGTTGTCTTTGCTATCATCTATTTGCTGCATCTTTCCACCCCTTCTGCCCAATATTGGTGCCTCCTTGCTTTCGATGGACGGCTAGGATAACCTTTACACCTTGGGTGACCCTGCTGGGATTATGTACTCATGGTATACAGTTCCAGCATTTTTCACTCATCCCTCCCAGGAAGAACCTTCCTGCCACAATGAGGCAGCACAGCAGGACTTGGGTAGGCTTAAGCAACGATGACAGCTTTTGAATACATAGCTGAACAAATTCTATAGAGCTGTCATTTATGAAGGCATCCCACAGATTCTGAATTGACAAGTGAATGTGTGCTGCTTCTGAATTTGCAAGCAGCTGTTGTACGGCTTGCCATCCACCTCAGATGCCGAGAACTATAAATTTTCTCTTTCTTCTATGGTACCGAGCTTTCTGACTGGCATCTGTTCGTCAAGGGGAACTTAGAAAGCTCCAGCAGAGATATTGTAGGCATCATGAAAACATCTGTGGCCATAATGCCAACAGAGATGGCGTTCACATGACTTCCAAGAGTAGATAGCCAGGTGTGAAGGTTGGCATAACAAAGGCATCAGCTGGGCTTGAAAGAACTCCCAGCTGGTAATAGCTCTTCTGCAACTAAGAGTTTGCCTTCAGCTAGGTGGAAATTTGGAACAGAGATTGCTACAAGTTGAAACTAAACCTTTCAAATCTTTTCAAAGGGGGCTACTTTGCATATCACCGCTTATGTATTCACTGTCTGCTTTTCCATCCCAAGGGGAGATGAATTCTAAAAACAGTATAAAATTGTACCAACATAAAACAATAAAGCAATAGCATCCAAAAAGAAAATAAATAACTATGCCCTGCCAATGTACATCTATTGCTGCTGTGCGCTATTCATTTTACCCAAAGCCTTTGTGTTTTCACCGTTGACTAAAAAAACAAGGTGATGGATCTGGAAGATTGCACCATAAGCTAAAAAGCCTTTCTTAGAAGCTCATGTGTTTTACTTCTAGCTATCTGTGAAACAGAGAGAGGCAATGCAATACAATGTTGTGTAGTTATTACAGAAGCTCTCCCAAATCTGATGCCTTCAAGATTTATTATTCCCAGACCTTGTTTAAGATGGCTGGAGAACACCAAGTTGGAGAAGGCTAGTGTGTGTCCCCTGCATGCACCCCGCCCCCACGCATGTACGGCAGAGACCTGGAGACCAGCTGGCCAATGGGAGGTACGTGCACATGCACAGTGGAGCTGAGCTGGGGCGATGTCTGGTGTGCCTGCAGAGAAATCTCTGTGTGCCACCTGTGCCACCTGTGCCATAAGTTTGCCATCATGGTTATAGGGTCTTCCGCTTGAGCAGGAGGTTGGACTAGAAGACCTTTAAGGATCATTCCAACTCTGTTATTCTCTTATTGTGATTGTCTGTTTGTTATTCTGTTATATGAGCTACCAGAAAGCCGGTGTGATATAGCAGTGTAGTCAAAATGTTGGCCTAGGAACAGGAAAACTGACCTGCTAGCCTATTCTCAGCCACAGAAACTCACTGAATGATTTGGCTCAGTTATTCTCTCTCTCAGCCTAACTACCCATAGGATAGAAGGAGTGAGTCGTATATAGAGTTAAGAGCTCCTGAATAAAATACAGTATGGGATACACACCTAAATAAAAACCAACAATGCGGGCATCTTCTATGTTCGGTCATAAAGCTCCCTGGGAGATCTTGGATTAGTAACACAACAAGATTAATTTATTACAGGTAGTCCTAGATGTATTGCTGTAATTGAGGCTACAATTTTGATCATAATTTGTGACAGTTGCAAAGCAGGTCACCATGTGATTGTCACCAATTTTACAACTTTTTGGGAAGGTTGTTAAGCTAACACAGTGGTCATTAAGTGAACCCATTTCTGCCAGGAAAATCAGGAGAATCAGGCAGTTCGAATGAGCATAAAGATTTATTGCAAGCTTAAGCTCCCTACAAGGATCTAAATTGTTAACAGTCAAGGTGAATTGATTGTAGATAAGAGTCAATGGAATTCAAGGTGGACTGGACTTAGATCTCTTGTAGGCATGAAGGAACTCATAACTGATTAACCATTTGATCCCTGCCTTGAGCTTAGCATCAAAGTCGACTCACTTCCTTCATTTCCAAATCAACCTTCAGCTTGCAGTTTGCCAAACAGAAATGGGAGGAGGTGGTAGATTCCTAGGGTGGGAGGAAGCTAAGGAATGCATGACAGCCATCTGCTACTGGAGAGGAGATAAGGCCAAGTCCTTGGAGTTACCAGATGGAGCAGATTGTTTTCCCAAAACAAAAGTACTGACTGTAATCGGTGGGAAATGAACTGTAGGGCGTTTTACCTATGTAGATTTTGTCAGAGTATGAATATTCATAGAATGGAATAGATCAGCTAATGAATAGGGATAGACACTGGCTCAACCAATGAGGGCTGTTTTGGAAACAGAAACTTAAGCTTGGTGTCTGGGTGTGGCTTAACTGAGAATTGAAACTGAAAGTAGTCTATAAACTCAATCTGTTGCTCTGAGAAGTAACACTAGCAGTCTGTCTGGGCTTGTCTGCTGATATGAAACTAACTGCTTGTGTTTGCCTGTAACTCTCCTGCCTTGTATTTACTTGGAAGAACCACCTGTTGGTATTGTACATTTATTCATCTATTCTTATGTATATAAAGAAGTTAATGAATCAGCTGAATCAGTTATCAGTGTGTGCTTTCTGGATTTGATTTTTCTGCAACAAATTCTGACAGATTTTCACGGGAAAACCTCAGAGCTAACTTTGCTTCTGCTGTGCCTAAATGGATCTTTCAATTAAGTTTTATTCTTGGTGATTCCTATGTACCAGGAGGTACATTCCTATGTACCAAATTGATTGGTTGAAACTCAGCCTGGTCATCTCCTATACCATTGTTCACGATGAGGCAATTTTTACCAGAAAGCAGAAATAAATGCCAGAGTCTGGCAAAAGTGTCATAAATTTTCTGAACATATGACTGCAGGGTTTTGCAAACTGCCGTAAATGTTGGCCAGTTGCCAAATGCCCCAAATGTGATCTTATGACTGTGGGGGGGTGGGGGGTGGAGTGGATGTTGGAACTTTAAATCTGAGTTGTAAATCCCATTTTTGGAGTCTTTTGTAACTTGCAACAGTCACTAAGCAACCGGCCGTAAGTCAAGGATTACCTGTATGGAATACAGGCGGTGCTCATCTCCATTTCAAAGCTGAAGAGCCAGCGCTGTCCGAAGACGTATCCGTGGTCATGTGGCCGAAGGCACACGGAATGCTGCTACCTTCCCACCAAAGGTGGTCCCTATTTTTCTACTTGCATTTTTACATGCTTTGAACTGCTAGGTTGGCAGAAGCTGAGACAAGTAACGGGAATGTTACGGACCACTAGGGATTCAAACCGTTGAACTGCCAACCTTTCTGATCGACAAGCTCAGCGTCTTAGCCACTGAGCCACCATGTCCCTTATTCTATGTTAGAATAAGTTCTATGTTATCTTATCCCCATGTTCTATACTGAACCCTAAATTAATCAGATGAATTAGTTTTCTAAAACATGCAAAGTTGCATGCTCAGACAGACACAGCTTAAACAAGGTTACACTCACCAACCTGAGCATGCTGTGTTAATATATCTTGACTTGATTTGGTTTAGTGCACAGCAGGGTATATGAATATGGCTTCTGACTCAAGGTCTCACTTCTCCTGATGCATATTTATGAGCTATAATCAGTGTGAAGGAGTCTATTCTGTGTGCTATGTGCTTCATCCGACAATTAAATAGACCAGGTATAGTTATAATTTTAAAAGTTGTTGAGGATGATGGTTTTTGCCTGAAAGACTACAAGGGATGAATTACTTCTTCAAATTCTCTGCTCTAAGTTAAGACTCTTAAGCGTCAAAATGTCTCATTGTTCCATTTAATATGCATCCAAACATATTTTTGAGGCCGCTTACAAATAAAGTATTTTAAACGTCACAAAATTCATAAAACAAAAAACAAAAACTAGGAATTGTACAAGAGTAATAGAAAACAATTATCAAAATAACTGGAGTAAAACAGATGGACCAGTTCTCTGTGGAAAACTGTCCGTATTAGTTTGCTGTGAGCTGATTAATTCTCAATTCCCCCAAAATAGTGACAGACGTATTAAAGTGGAGAAGTCACCTAAGCAATTATCTAGATTTTTCTCTCTTTCTTTTTTTTGTGTGCCTTCAAATAAGTGCTGACTCCTGGCGACTCCCTGGATATGTCCCTGCAGCTTTGTTGACAAGATTTCAGAAATGATTTTCCATTGTTTGCTTCCTAGGGCTAAGTGAGTATGACAGGCTCAAGGTCAACCAGCTGGCTTGGTAGCTAAAGCAGAACCACAACTTACAGACTTCGAATTTCTAGCCTGATTCCTTAATCACTACGTATGATTTAGGTTATGATTTAGTTATCTGCCATTTCAAGTGTATATACTGTATCTAAAGCAAGACCTGCATCAAAAGAGCTGAGGTGGCGCAGTGGTTAGGGTGCAGTACTGCAGGCCACTTCAGCTGACTGTGATCTGCAGTTCAGCGGTTCTAATCTCACCGGCTCAAGGTTGACTCAGCCTTCCATCCTTCCAAGGTGGGTGAAATGAGGACCCAGACTGTGGGGGCGATATGCTGACTCTGCAAAACCGCTTAGAGAGGGCTGAAAGCCCTATGAAGTGGTATATAAGTCTAACTGCTATTGCTATTGCTAAAATATTCCATATGGATCTACCCTCACAGAAGCATAGGGGGAAAAAATGAACAAATCATCCAGCATGCTAGCAGGATCTGCTTAGGACATTGATGGCTATCCTTTTTGTTGTCGTCCCTGCACCCATGTGCGACCCAATGCCGTGCATGCGCGCACAACCCAAAAATCAGCTGGCTGGTGGGAGGCGCACGCACATGCACCATGGAGCTGAGCTGGGGCGACAGCTCACATGCCCGCAGAGAGATGTGTGCCATAGTTTTGCCATCATTGGCTTAGGATTTGGGTTTACACTCAGATTCAAATGACTCTGAGGATAAAGATGAACCCCCAAGTGGTTTCAAGACCCCTAAGAGAATTAACAATCAACCCCCAGAGTGCTAAATGAACAGATGACTGCAAAGAATATAAATATAAATTCTTTCATTCCCCACCAGTCAGTTAGAACTGAAGAAGTTTCTTGGATGAGAATCAAAAGGTTTTCAAAGAAAACGCTAAGAAAGTCCAGTTGCATCTTTCAGGTTATCTGGATCCACGTTTTCTGATGCTACTTGCTTGCGAGTTGTGATCAATGGAAGAACCAGGTTTGCGGTATAGTCATCCTATATGTACATGATGGTGCTTTATTAAGTAACAGACATTTTCAGCCATCATTACAAGAGATATTTTTGAGTGAATCATTGCTGAGTTAGGTTAGGTTGAAACTTCTACCCTCACAACAGTAATGGTGGAAATCTCTGATAGAAGTCATCTAGAATAGTGGGGTTCCCCCCCCCCTGCCCCACCCAATCTTGGTAATGTTAGGATGTGAAGACTTCAACTTCCAGGATTCTGCAGCCATCATACCACTTAAAGTTGCTCAAACTGAGAACCATTTATCTTGAATCTGACCTACCAAGCTGAACGATGGTGTCAGGCTTGATGAGCATATTTGCTTTCTCCTTTGCATCTTGACAAGGGACATTGGACTTCTACATTAGTTGTGTATGCAATTTCTTTTAATTCAAAATACATAACAGAGTAATAGCTTAAAGGGGGTGCTTAACTTGGTAAGCTAAAGGGGCAGTGGTGGGTTTCAAAAAATTTTGGACCCTCTTCTTTAGGTGTGGCCTGCTTTCCAGGTCCACTGGTGGAACCTCTTCTAACCGGTTCGGTAGATTTGACGAACCGGTTCTACCGAATAGGTGCGAACTGGTAGGAACCCACCTTTGTAAAGGGGGCATCTGAACATATGCAGTCTCCCCACTTCTGCCAGAGCAAAGTGACCAGCTGATTAGATTAGTTACTTTCAACCAATGGTGGAACTTCAATGTTCTCTGAATCCAAATCAATCTTCAGTATTTTGTGCATCACTGCTATTTCCTGCCACATTTGTAGACTGCTGTCTCCATTCCAATCCTGCAGTAGTTCTGGAACTCATGATTCCTCTGATCCAGTCCTTTCATTTATCTCACAATCACCTTGCAAAGTGTGCTACTCTAAGAGTGCAAATGTGAAACACAACGTTAATGGATGTTGCTTTCTTCATCTTCAATTTGATAACCTTTTCTGAGTATCGCATTATTCAGTGATGGTGGCTCAGAGGTTCCATTTGACTTCTTTTGTTCTACTAAAGGTAAGTTACCTAGAACCATTCTTGTGAGAGTACTATGTCCTTTGATTGCTGCACATCCTTTCCTCAAGCGATAAAAGTGATGATGAGTGTAGTTGGAGTTATTCATCTAACAAAGAGCCACCATCTTAGTGGTGGCCAACAGCAGCAGATCTATCCCATCTTTGGTCCTGTGCCCTGCCTGAGTATCATCCAATCCAATCAGAGCAAATTAAGGCGAACTCTTATGCAGCCACTGAAAATTGGAATTTCCATGGTTTAGCCTTGTTACCTGACCCAAGCCTAGAGGTGGAACTCTTGCCTCACAATCAGAAGTCTGTGAGTTTGATCCTAGATAGCGGCAGGTATTTCTCTCTCTGGGTGCAGAGAGAAAATATCTGCTATGAGCTCCATATAGGCGCCAGGAAGGGCATCTGGCCAGTAAACACTCAGTTCAGTTACCTCAACTCCACCTCAATGCAAGAGATCATAGGGTCATTAAAAGAAAATAAAGTCCCGTTACCTGCCCCAATTTGGCCTGTTTCTGCTCTTTCTTCCCAGTACTTTACTTTGGACATCATCAGCTGGCACTCTGAAGATCCTTCTGTCTCCACAAATAACATGCTGGTCCATTGCCCCTATAAATATCATAGGTGTTATTACCATCTTTGGTATGATATGTGACTGAACGGTTTTAGTACAACCCAGTGGGAAAATTGGAGTAACAATGGGGGAGCTGCATCCTGTCATTTGCAGAGATAACAACTGCCCTGCCCTGACATTTGATCACCCAGAGCGGAAATGTCGATAGTCATACTGTGACTAACTATAGGTAATGCATGATTTTTGCATTGTGCTTGTGACATTTTATGCTGTATCAGGATGAATGACTTTGAAGGAATGACATTTTGCTAAGTGCTGGGAACTCTTGAGATAAATTGGCCATCATTAAAGGAGGAAAGGTCTTATGGTGTGACTGAACAGCCACCCAGCTGAATGACCCGTTGTTCAAAATACAGTGTGATATTTTTTTAAAAAAAAGATGCACAAATGGTTAGGTGGAGGATAAATGGCTTTGCTTGATATTGTACTATACAGGAATTGAGTTTAAAATGCTTTTTAAAAAAATGAATAACAAGAATTAACAGATATTATACTCATATGCTACTAAACCCTCGTTGGGTTTATCTGCTTCTAGTCTATTAGGCCAAACGATGCATTATATGGCAACAATGTTTGAATCAAAGTATCTAAAATCTTGAATCTCATCATTTAAAGAAATGCATAAAAATATTGGCCCCATTATTCCTGTAAAATTGAAATTTCCATGATGTTCATATGAGCTTTATGTACAAAGTCACGACCATTGCAACATCCCCAACAGTCAAGTGATTTCCAATGCTCCCTGCCACGTTTCCATAAGCAAAATCAATGGGGAAGCCATCGGGAAGTCACTCCTATCCAGGGTCATTCTGTTTATGTATGTAAATATGGACTTATTATTATAAGCCAATATAATTATTTTTCTATGCATGATATATACACTTAGATTATCACAGGACTATCCAGCATTGGTGTAAAAAATATGGTCAGCCTAAAATTTAATATTCATTCTGGTCATATCAAATGGCACTACCTTTCTCTCAAAAGGAACCCAATAGGACATATGATTGTCTAGTAGATGTTACACTTGGAAACTACGGAGAGATGGTTATAAATACACAAATAGTAAACCCCTATGTTTATATATTGTAAGGTGGAAAAATAAGCAAGTATAGGTCCTATGAAAAGTAGATATCTTTGCATCTGTTTAGAAGAAATGGTTCAAATATATTGAGTTAGCCAAAGTTTTGTAGCCTTAGGCTCCCTTATGGGGGGGGAGGTAGGGAAAAAAATCAAGATGGCAGACGGAACCATGTGACTCAACATGAAATAGAAAGAAAACTTTGCTACTCAACATAAATAAATTATTTCTTCCCAAAATGTGGTTTCCCAGGGGAAATAAACTGCCAGTTCAGCCATAGAAACATTTAGAAAGTAGATCAGGGACAAGAATGCACTGGGAAACAAAGCCAACTAGAAGATAATGCTTAAAGAAAGTAACTCATCAATTGTAACTTTTATTTTTTTTTTAAAAAAATTATCTTCCTCTAACTCAAGGATCTATTGTCTTCGCGATGCCATTCTTATTACCTCCCTGTCCTTTCCCTCACTGACATACATACAGGGGTGGGCTTCAAAAATTGCATCAATGGGTTCACTGCCCCATTGCTGGGTGGGCATGACCATGGTGGGTGTGGTCTAGTTGGCCTCCTGCACCACAGGGGGAGGGGAGCTTTTTCACCCTCCCCAGGCTCTGGAGGCTTTCTTTGAGCCTCCAGGAGGGTGAAAACTGCTTTCCCTAGGCTCTGGAGGCCCTCAGGCCCATTTCGAGACTTCTGGAAGTTCCAGTAGGCCTGTTTTTTGCCCTCCCTGAACCTCTGCATGGGCCCTGCACTTACCTGGCATGATGAATGGGCCAGAGAAGGGAGGGGTGGGGTGGGAGGGGAGGGATGGATGTGGCCAGTCAGGGGTGACATTTGGGAGTTTGCCGAACTGGACAGTGTGTGTGTTTGTGTGTGTGTGTGTGTGTATGTATGTATGTATGTATGTGTATGTATCAGGGGTGGGTTTCTCGCCCCGTTCCAACCGGATCGGTTGGAATGAGGCCGGCGGCGTCCTCACCCACGCACGCGGCGCGCGCGTGCACGCACGCGGCGTCCTTGCGCATGCACGCGGCGCGCGCGTGCACGCACGCGGCGCACGCATGCGTATTAGCGTCTGCGCGATGCTCCAGCTGCTCCTGGAGGATCGCGCAGGCGTTCTGCGCATGCGTGGAAAGCGCGAAATTCAAAAAAACCGGGTAAGGAGCGGGCGCGGGTGTGCGGGCGTGCGCGGGCGGGGGGGGGCTTCGCCGTTCCCGGAAGTTACTTACTTCCGGGTTCGGCGACCAACCGGATCGCAGGGACCGGTGCGAACCGGTTGAAACCCAGCCCTGGTATGTATGTACATACTGTATATGTGTGTGTGTGTGTGTATGTGTGTGTGTGTGTGTTATACATATAATTGAAATTTATTAACTACTCAATTCCTTTTTCATAACTAACTTTATGTATATTGCTATTAGCATAATTGTACACAATAGCATTTTAACCCTATCCCTCTTTGAGTTAACTCCAGTACAATGACCCATAATTTGTGCTCCAATGAATAGGCCTGATCCCCACTGTTGATGAACTCGATGGAGACTGTGTTCATTCAAAGCTCCAGTGACATCCATTGACAAAGCTCCAAAGCTCCAGTGACATCTGAGATGTCAATTTGTGTGGGTTAAGGTTCTGCTTTGCAGTCACCTCTGATATCTTGGTTTTTGCTCAGTCCTGCAACCACCCTTCGTGACATAGTATGACAACATGACACAAACTCTGGCCTTTATGTACAGTAAGTTGTATTTGACATCAGGACACAAATAGAAAAAGGGCAGAGTTCATATTTGTGATGTCACAATGCACATTTTGTTTTCCCTGAAAATATGACCTACCCCAAAAGTACATCCTACCTTAATTTTTATACATGTGCCTAATATAAGCCCTAATTAAGACTCCACTCCAGGGTGCACGGGTAAAAATTAAGCTGGAGTGGGGATGGGGAGGTGGAGCTGCCCTACTACTTACTTTGGACAGTTGTAGCCGAATCACATACACCTCTTGTCGGTCCATTTCTTCTGCAGCCTACAAGCCCAACAAGGCTTTCCTGAAGGCCTCTGCAGCCAATAACAGAGCTCCAGGTTGATCTGGAACTCTGTTATTGGCTGCAATGGCCTTCAGGGAAGCCTTGCAGGCCACAAAAGAAGTTTCCGAAGGCCTCTGACAGCGAAAAGTAGACCGGGCGCTATATGCGCAAGTGAGGTGAATCAGTGAATGACATTCTCCCCTCCCCCCAAAAAAGATCTTGTTCCTTTTTTTGTGGCAAAAAAAAAATATAAAATAGGGAATAGGGTATAAAACACAGTATTTCTCCATCATTAGAGTTAGGTACACCTAGGCCTGGGACTCTAATCATACTGCATCAAATCAGTCATAGGTATTCCTCAAATTATGATTGGTCACTCAGCAATAACTCAAAGTTACAGACCAATAAATACTTAGGTCCATCTCACAATCACATGACTGCATTTCAAGTGGGTCACATTTGCAGCACCCTGCAATCATGTGACCGCAATTTACAACATTTTGGCTTGAAAAGGGGTATTTAATTCCAGTTTTCCAAACAATGGGAGCCGGTTCCTTTTAGGATCTTTGGCCTGCCACACACTCTATTATTTTACTATGCTTTTTCATTCGTGGGGAATTGGGAGGGCGAATAGTAAGGAGTAGAATGTATTGTTGTCAAAATAAAATTCCTTCCTAGGAAGCTAAGGTCATCTTTTGTTCTCTACACCTCTGAGCTTGACGGGAATTGGATGGGTGGAACTGCCAGTGTGGCAGTGGAAGATTGGACCATGTGATGGGTTTGTGGGTGTGGGGGCAAGATCTTGAACTTTCAACTGGGTGGGGAAACCCAGGAAGCTTTCAGATTCGGGTTTCCACAGATGTGCCAACATGGTTCTATTAATAAACTGGAACTTTGAGGAAAGCTCTACCTTGGATTCAGATTTAATTTTGGATGATGTTTGGAACACTGATATTAACCTGAATCTGAAAACTTCCCGGGGTTCCCACCCAGTTGAAAGTTCATGAAGGTGACAGTTGTTTTGTTTATTAACCATCGCAAAAAGGGTCATAAAATCCAGTCAATCACATGGATCACCTGTTCTACAACGATCACAACTTACTACTGGAAGCTCCATTACAGTCATAAAATGAGGGCTATCTGCAAATGATTCCCCATAATAAACTTGCTATGCAAATCCTAAAGAGTTGTTTCACTGACTAAATTGAGCAGATTCATTTAATTAGTTTAGATTTCAGCGTATTCTGCATTTAATTAAAATGGGTTCATTCAGAAACCCTGGTAAGCATTTTGGTTGAACATAGCCAAAATATCAACAGGCATTCCTTTTAGGTAAAGGCAAAGTTCCCCTCACACATACAGTATGTTCTACTCATTCCTGACTCTAGGGGTCAGGGCTCATCTCTGTTTCAAAGCCGAAGAGCCAACGCTGTCCAAAGATGTCTCCGTGGTCATGGGGCCAGCATGACTAAACACCGAAGGTGCATGGAACGCTGTTACCTTCCCACCAGAAGTGGTATCTATTTTTCTACTTGTATTGTTTACATGCTTTCGAACTGCTAGGTTGGCAAAAGCCGGGACAAGTAATGGGAGCTCATTCCATTATGCGGCGCTAGGGATTCGAACCGCTGAACCGCCGACATTCTGGCTGACAAGTTCAGCGTCTTAACCCCTGAGCCACTGCATCCCAATGCATTCCTTTTAGGTGTAACTATATGTGCCTCTACCTAGGATCAAACTCACAGCCTTACAATCAGGAGGCTGTGAGTTCAATCTTAGGTAGAGGCAGATATTTCTCTCTCTGGGCACAGTGAGAATATATCTGCTGAAAAAATAACTCTGCATTGGTGACAGGAAAGGCATCCAGCCAATAAACATTCAGCTCCAATCAATTGCCCAGATTGGGCATTGCCCAGGGAGGGATTGCAAGGGATTATGGGATTGTTAAAAGAGGATGATGATTTTTTGAGATGTAAATCTGAATTATCAAACCGAAAGGCTTCAGCAGCCCTTAGCCTTTATTTGAAAGAGGCTAGTGGTTTCAGCACTTCACATAGCATCAGACGATTGTTCCAGATATAAAGAGGATATAGTCCAGTTGGATAAATTTCACCAAAATATGCCATAAAAGAAGATGTAGATGGGAATGAAGGGGAAAAGGGTTGGCTGATATATACTTCTCGGAGCGACATTTTTATGTTCTCTTCACAGGGAATGATTTTTAAATTGCAGTCCTTCGGGAGACATGCAGACATTCTATTATACTGTTTTTGACTCCTTATATAACTCAGGAGCAAGAGTTTTGAAAGAATGAAGTTGATAGTGCCTAGCTTTGCTTAAGAAATGTAAATCTTGCTTTACTTCTATTCCCTTCATTTCCTACAACTTTGCTTCTTGCACTTTATGGGTTGTTCCTTGCGTTGGCCTTGATATCTTGAATGTTATTTTTCTAACTAAATACTCCACTCCATCCCTCTATTTACCCCTCCATTGACCCACTTCACTACAGCTGACCTTGGAGTAGAGTCAGTGGTGAAATTCAATTTTTTTTTTTACTACCGGTTATGTGGGCGTGGCTTGATGGGCGTGGCAGGGGAAGGATACGGCAAAATCTCCATTCCCATCCCACTCCAGGGGAAGGATACTACAAAATCTTCATTCCCATCCCACTTTGTGGCCAGCCGGAGGTGGTATTTGCCGGTTCTCCAAACTACTCAAAATTTCCGCTACCAGTTCTCCGGAACCTGTCAGAACCTGCTGAATTTCACCCCTGAGTAGAGTGTTATGTAAGTCCAATTTAAGAACATACAGTAACATCTAATCCTAACTGATTCTGTGTCTGCAATCACTTGTTTGCTGTTGTAGCTTTTTTTTAAAAAAAGTTTTTGTTTTATTTTATTTTATTACAAACATATCAATGTGTGAACAGTGTGGCACCTCGATGTCATACATTCTAATACTAATAAATAATCATAATTATTACATTCAACCAGCTTATATATTTCTAATAGCAATACATAATTACATTAAGTTGCAGTCTGTTATTATTCAATTATTCCATGTTTTCTCTCGTTATTGCTCTTATTTTATTATATAAAAATGTACACATTAACATTCCCCCTTTCTCTATTTCTATCTCTTATTCTAACTTTTAGTTATGTCACCCTTTATTAAAATATGTTTTCTTTCTATCCTACCTAACTTCTAATCATGTTACCTACCTAAAAAAAGGAAAGGCGAGAGAGAGAGAGGGAGGGAAGGAGAGAGAGAGAAAGAGAGAAAGAGAAAGAGAAAGAGAGAGAAAGAAAAAGAAAGAGAAAGAAAAAGAGAGAGAAAGAAATAGAGAAAGAAAGAAAAGAAAAATAAAGACAGAAAGAAAGAAAAATGGGGAATGGAAAAAAAGAGATTTTTTTACCCGGATTAATAGGTGCGGCTTGCAACAGGAATAAGATTCTTGGTAAAATATTCATTTTAATTGTTGGTATAACCGTTAGGTTCATTTGGCAGGGACGAAAAGCGAGGATTAAACTAAAGTCAGTTCAAGACAGAAAGGAGAGGGGAGGTTTAGCGTTACCAAATTGGGATTTATATGCATCAGCAGTAACAATAACATGGGTGAAGGATTGGATAGAACTAAAGAATAAAACAATTTTGACCTTAGAAGGCCATGATTTGCAAGCAGGCTGGCATACATTCCTATGGGATGATAAAAATAAAATGCACAAATACTTTCAAAATCAAATTTTATAGAGTTGAACAAAATGCTAAGATACAGAGATTTAATTGATAGACAGGGAAATTTAAAAACAATTGAAGAATTGGCAGAACAGAACATGAAAATTGACTGGCTAACTTACCTCCAAATCAAAACTAAATACAATATACTGATACTAAATTATATGACATCGAAACAGAATCACACGAATTGGATAAAATTATTCAAAGCGCAGATAGAAAGATGATAGGGGGAATATATAGTTCGAACCTATTCGGTAGAACCGGTTCGTCAAATCTACCGAATCGGTTAGAAGAGGTTCCACCAGTGGACCCGGAAAGCAGGCCACACCTACAGAAGAGGTTCCAAAATTTTTTGAAACCCACCACTGGTCCTTGGATATGATTATTCTACACTATCATGCTCATATTTATAAAACTCAGTGCCTCTGTGAAAGGTAGGGATGACTACTGCGTTTGTGGTGCAATCATGACATTGCGTGTGTTGAAGTTGTTTTAACGCAAACCAAAGATGCCTTTTAAAAAACAAGTTTACCTCATATTCTTATGCATGCCAGTGCTGTGTGTGAGGTAATTTAAGGTGGTTCTGACAAGTGTCGTCGGCATCTTCATATCCGGTCACATGGATGGCAAGCCACTCCCCTCCGGTCACATGGGCAGCAAGCCACTCCCACAAAGGAGGCCACACCCACAGAGTAGGTTCAAACAATTTTTGAAACCCACCACTGCTTTGGAGCTTTTTCAAAAATAAAATGTGCCTATCCTATTGATTAAAATGAGGAGGTGATAAACTGCCTGGGAAAGCTAAGGAAAAGCATCAAAAGCATCAAAAGCACAAAAAAAACCCCAAATTAGAATATTTTGGACATGTGATATGACACCCAGAAAAATACGGCATTCTTCACTTAATCCTCTAAGGAAAGATTGAAGGCAAATGAGGTCCAGGCAGAAGAACATCATGGCTTCAAAATCTAAGGGACTGGTTTGGATGAAACTCAGCAGCACTTTTTCGTGCGGCTGGTGATAAAAATAGGATCGCCAACATGATTGGCAATGTCTGATGACGGATTGAGAAAAATTGATTAAAATAGATGTTTGGCCTAGGTCACATAACTTTGTAATTTTCCACTCTTTGAGCTGTAAGGCTCCTACAGAAAAAGTTGCTCTGATAATTTGTCCTAGTTTCAAGGATTCTCCAGAATCATCACTCTCGATACAATAATGTGGATTTTTACAGCCCATATTTGATAGCACTATATTTAACCATTGGTTTAATCTGCGGTTCAAAGAATCGTACAAAGGAAGAAATGCTGAGATTAAAAAGGCAGAAAAGTACAGTGAATTTTTGAGAGAAATGACATTTTATTCTAGAAATGGGTGAAGAGGGCAAACAGAATTTCAAATGAGGCAATGCTGTCAGGAATATTTTAGAAATTTGTATGGAATCATCAAGAGAGATAAAGGAGTGGGGATTTCAATGGATTCTATAAAAGGATACAAGAAGATCTTGAAAACAGAATAAACAAAATTCCAGTCCTCATTTATTAGTAAATTCATTGAAGTGATGGTTCTGTGAATTGTTGAACTTCTTTCACTCAAATTGCTTAACTGAAAGGTTAATGGCTCTTTTACAAAAAACAGACCGAAACAACCATCTGCTATCTTTTATTTCTCACCCACCAAGAAATGACAGATATGGATTTATATTTCTTAAACTACTTGTAGAGGCACTTTAAGAGAAGCAAATCAAATAACAAAGCAAGCTTTTTAATTTCCTTCCCTCCCTCCCTCCCTCCCTCCTTCCATTTTCTATTTTTTCCCAGGATCTTGTTTCATTTTATCTTTACAACAATCCCTTGAAATAAGTTGGGTAAAAAAAAAAAACAATTGCCTCTAATTCACCTACTAATTTTCTGTAGATCTGAACCTGATTCTCTCCAAACCGTGGAGGAGTGGAGTGGATCCCATATTTCTGGCAAAAGCTGATTTGGTGGTGATTAATACTACTCCGTTGGGGATAATTTTGCCTTCCCCATTTTTTTTTCAAATTCAAATGCAGAAAACGTTTCACTCCACACAAGATCTTACTTTGAAAGAAGCAATCATCCTATTTCTATCATAATCTTAGAGTTGAAAGATATTCAACAAGGGAATGGTATGCTTTTCAGGAAATAATATCTATCTCTGAATTATTCTGGACAATCTACCTCCCCACTCTTTATTTCCTAATTGCTGATCTGAAGCAAAGTGGGTGTGTTACTAATCTTGGTTGACAGCAGAATAATGGAAGCCCTAATACTTTCAAGTATTTAAACACTTCTGCTATAATCAATTCCCCCTGGATGGAGTTGCTTGGTATCTCTGCATCTTCCTGTAGGAGCAATATCTTCTGCTTTTCAAACGCTCTTGTCTGATAAATTCCTTTAGAAACTCCTGGCTCTACCTAGAAGAGGTGAAGGAATGCAATTTTTTTATTGAGTCCTGTTCCAGGCTTGTAAATGTGCCTAAACAGGACAGCAAAGAGCCCATCTGCGATTTCCACTACCGGTTTGGGTGAACCGATCCAAACCAGCTGAATACCACCTTTGATCAAATTTCTGATCCCAACAACAGTTGTAAGTCAAGGACTAATAGGAGGGTAACTATTTCTCAGCTCTTTATTGCCATCATCAGCTATTTTCCACCTTTCCAATTGGTTTTCCAGTGCAATATTACAGTAGAATCTGGGAGTCTACTGTGGAATTTATTGGCTATATGATCAAGAAAAATAAAAGAAACCATTTCCTAATAAAATGTGCAGTTTGGTTCAGAGATTCACTGCCATGCTAATTTATAGGAATGTAAAAACAAGTGGGACTCAGTGGCTAAGACACTGAGCTTGTTGATCTGAAAGGTTGGCAGTTTGGCGGTTCGAATCCCTAGTACCACGTAATGGAGTGAGCTCCCATTACTTGTCCCAGCTTCTGCCAATCGAGCAGTTCGAAAGCATGTAAAAATGCAAGTAGAAAAATAGGGACCACCTTTAGTGGGAAGGTAACAGCGTTCCGTGCGCCTTCAGCATTTAGTCATGCTGGCCACATGACCATGGAGACATCTTTGGACAGCACTGGCGCTTCAGCTTTGAAACGGAGATGAGCACCGCCCCCTAGAGTCAGGAATGACTAGCACATATGTGCAAGGGGAACCTTTACCTTTATCTTTATAGGTCTCAAAGCAAAATTAATCTGTTTTTGTTCTTAAATGAACCAGGAAGTGGAGGCAGGAACGGAGGCAAGAAGGAGAAAGAGAAGGAGAAGATTCTGTCCTATCATAGAATAACATTCATTTTATTTTCTAAAAACTTACTGTGGATGCAGTACATGTTTAATAGTAACACCCAAGTCTAGGAACTTTCTACGTAATGGACAAGCTAACTAGATATTTCTAAGCAGTTAAAAATAAAGTTTTCGAAAGGGGACCCAAGAAGTTATGTTGTTTGCATGAGGCCAGGGTTGTATAGTGTCATGTTCTTATTCATTTTGAAGCAGGATTGTGATCTTTTTTAATGGTTTATATAGTTTTGTGAAATTGCCAAGAGTCCTCCAGGATTTGCAGCAAGGTAAAAATGAAACAAATAAACAAAAGCTATTGAATGGGTTTCCTAAATGAAGAGATGCATCCTAAGCAATTAGTGAAAAGGACAATGCCTGATGTACCTATAATGCAGTGGTGGGTTTCAAAAATTGTTCGAACCTACTCTGTGGGTGTGGCCTCCTTTGTGGGAGTGGCTTGCTGCCCATGTGACCGGATGGGAGTGGCTTGCCGCCCATGTGACCGGATATGAAGATGCCGACGACACTTGTCAGAACCACCTTAAATTACCTCACGCACAGTGCTGGCATGCATAAGAATATGATGTAAATTTGTTTTTTAAAAGGCATCTTTGGTTTGCGTTAAAACAACTTCAACACACGCAATGTTCTGATTGCACCACAAACGCAGTAGTCATCCTTACCTTTCACAGAGGCACTGAGTTTTATAAATATGAGCATGATAGTGTAGAATAATCATATCCAAGGACCAGTGGTGGGTTTCAAAAATTTTTGGAACCTCTTCTGTAGGTGTGGCCTGTTTTCTGGGTCCACTGGTGGAACCTCTTCTAACTGGTTCGGTAGATTTGACGAACCGGTTCTACCGAATAGGTGCGAACTGGTAGGAATCCACCTCTGCTATAATGGGAGGAAATTTCATAGCAAAGAATGCCACAATAGAGAAAACATTCACACACTAATAAATCTCTATGTACTAGTAGCAGCAGACAACTACTAAAATGTTAAGCTGATTTACACCGGGTGAAACATCCAAGCCAAACATGGATGTGCTCCATGGCTTCTAATGCCCCAAAGGACTAGCAACATTATCAACTTGGTTGACCTTGGAGATGAGATTTCTGACATGCCATCAACATGATGGGATTGTCATCTTTATGTGTCAGAGGCTACGGAGCATATACAGAAAAGAATAACCTCTGCCAAATCCCCTGCAAATCCCAAGTGAATTGCAAAATCTGTTCCAGCAAAAAAAAAAAAAAAAAAAGCTGTGTATCTCCTCCTCTATCTCTACATGGAGGGGAAATTACAGAAACTTTCTTCCTTGTTCAAATGTTTTGGAAGACACAGTAGATCTATCCAGTAGATCTATGCACAATTATTATAAGAGAAAACAAATTGTTGGGTCCTGGCCAGCAGATGGCGCTGTGTAAGTCGCCTCTGATTGGCCAGGACGCGCCTGCCAGCTGGCGGGAGAAACCTGGGTTTCTCATTGGTTCCCTGTCTGACAGCTCCAAGTATAAATAGCTGTCAGACGGGGGTGGGGGGTGCTTGTCTTTTGCCTGTTCTAGTTCTGTTAATAAAGGTTCCTGTTGTTGCTAACTGGTCTCCTCAGTCTGTGTCCCTCAGAACTTAAAACAAATGTTGTGGAGGAGAATGGGGAAGAAAAGAAGGGAAGTCAAATCAACCACTCCATGGGATAAATTCACTCAACTTCCAGAGTATGAAACTTGGTGTCCTTTCTCAAGAATCATGGAATTGTAGGGCTAGAAGGTCTTTGGAGGTCTTCTAGTCCAACCCCCTTCCCAAGGCAGGAAACCTTTTTAGAATCTGAATAGAATAGAGCTGGAAGGGATCTTGGAGGTCTTCTAGTCCAGCCCCCTGCTCAAGCAGGAGAGCCTATATCATCTCAGACAAGTGACTGTCCAGTCTCTTTTTAAAAACCTCCAGTGATTGAGCACCCATGATTTCTGAAGGCAACTTCTGTTCCACTGGTTAATTGTCCTCACTGTTAGGAAGTTTATCCTTAATTCCAGATTGCTTCTCTCTTTGATTAGTTTCCACCCATTGTTTCTTGCCTTGCCTTCTGGTGCTTCAGAGAATAATTTGACCCCCTCTTCTTTGAAGAGCCGAGGTGGCGCAGTGGTTAGGATGCAGTACTGCAGGCCACTTCAGCTGACTGTTATCTGCAGTTCAGCGGTTCAAATCTCACCGGCTCAAGGTTGTCTCAGCCTTCCATCCTTCCGAGGTGGGTGAAATGAGGACCCAGACTGTGGGGCGATATGCTGACTCTGTAAACGGCTTAGAGAGGGCTGAAAGCCCTATGAAGCGGTATATAAGTCTAACTGCTATTGCTATTGCTATTTGTGGCAGCCCCTCAAACACTGAAATACTATCATGTCACCCCTAATTCTTCTTTTCTTTAGACTAACCAGACCCCAAATCTGCAGCCATTCTTAATATGGTTTAGTCTCCAGGCCTTTGATCATATTAGTTGCTGTTCTCTGAACTTTTTCCAAAATCTCAACATCTTTTAAGTAGTATGGTGAACAAAATTGGTTGCAATATTCTAGGTTACTAGGGTCTTTTTACCTTATATAATTCCAGTCAAATTGTTGTCCAGTCTGTTCTTGAAAATATCGGGTAATGGAGCACCCACGACTCTGGGAGGCAAACTCTTCCATTGATTAATTGCTCTCAGTGTCAGAAACTTTCTTCTTAATTCCAGATTGGATCTCTCTTTGATGAACTGTCACCCATCTCTTCTTGTCTGGTCTTCAATTACTTTGGAGAATAAGTTAACCCTCTCTGTTCTGTGACAGCCCCTCAAAGCAGTGCTAGAAGGTTAAGTAGTATGTTTGCAAGCAAATATACTATGCAGTTTGCTGAATTGAAATGGCAGAAAGAAATGAAAATTGTAATCTGAGCATTCACTTGGAGAATGCTTGCTCAAATTCCAGTTTTAGCAGAAACCTTGAAAAGTGTGCAGGCAAGTAAGGGGAATAAAGTATATTCCTTTTAAAATAAATGTAGTAGACCATCAAGTATTTTGTGGCTGGGTTTTTATTTATAGATCAAGTAGAAAGTCATTAATAGATAAATACTGGAATACTGGAAATATTCAATACCAAACAGATAAATAAAAGAAGAATGCATTCCAGGTTACACTTTTATTTGACATTCTTCTTTTAAACCGCTACTTCCCCATGAATCTGAAGAAATCTTTTCCATCTATTTGTCTAAGATAGTCTTGTCAAAGACAGATTTCTACATCACTGCCTCTCCCCCATCACAGGGGGCATCTATTTTTAATGTTAATCACTGCTTTCCCCTTTTCTCTCCCATACTTTTCTGGCTGTGTGTATGTGGGTGTATGTATGTGTGCATAGCCACACACACACACAGTGGGGGAATTTCTATTTCTGAATTCAAATAATGACCCTTTCAGAAAAATAGAAGCTTGTGATTTAAGACTTCAAACATTGGATCCTCTGTCATACTGCATTTCCAGAGTAGATTTTCTCATCTCAGAACGTATTGCCACTAACCTGAATAAATTAACTGGCTCATACCCTCAATTCTGATGGCATGGCTGAGCGCCAAAGAATAGAGGCCTTTGAACTCTGGTGCTGGAGAAGACTCCTGCGAGTCCCTTGGACTGCAAGGTGATCAAACCGGTCAGTGCTAGAGGAGATCAACCCTAACTGCTCTTTAGAAGGCCAGATCCTGAAGAGGAAACTCAAATACTTTGGCCTCCTAATGAGAAGGAAGGACTCCCTGGAGAAGAGCCTAATGCTGGGAAAGATTGAGGGCAAAAGAAGAATGGGATGACAGAGAATGAGGTGGCTGGATGGAGTCACCAAAGCAGTCGGCATGAGCTTAAATGGACTCCGGAGGATGGTAGAGGACAGGAAGGCCTGGAGGAACATTGCCCATGGGGTCATGATGGATTGGACACCATTTTGCAACTAACAATAACAGCCATCAATTCAGTCTCCATTCTGGAATTCCCCATTTAAAATATGAAGAAGAAAATTTCAAATGCATTTTTTTTTATTTTCAACAAAATGCCACCATGTATTCTATCTCATGGCAGGAATTGTCTTTTCAAGATGGTTAGACAGAGGTCCTCATAATAAAAAGGAATGGGATAAAAGAAAATCTATGCTACGTGATCATATTTTTTAAATATAATTAATATTATATGCTCTAAGGAGCCTGAGCAAGCCACTCCCTCTCTAGTTCATCTTTCAGTTTTCCTAGCAATATAAAAAACCATTATCCATCCTGCACACTGGAGAAACATTTCTCAGCAATTAAAGACAACACTTAGTAACAATAATTATGTGGATAATGGCAAGAGACATTCTCTAGAGCAGTGTTTCTCAACCTTGGCGACTTTCAGTCCTTTGGACTTCAACTCCCAGAATCCCCCAGCCAGCTGGCTGGGGGAATTCTGGGAGTTGAAGTCCACAGGACTGAAAGTCGCCAAGGTTGAGAAACACTGTTCTAGAGTATGTCCCCTAATCATCTTTGTTGCTCTTCTCTGCATTCTTTCTAGAGTCTCAACATCTTTTTTTACATCGTGGCGACCAAAACTGAATGCACCATCCCAACTGTGGCCTTACCCCATGTATCTGAAGGATGATCCAGAATCAGAGGCTCTTTGCAATAAATTGATCTTGCTAGTTCTAAAACTGTTTTTACAGTGGAAAAAGTTTCCTTCAGAAATTGTTCGGTCCAGGAAGAAAAAGAAAAAAAGATTGCATCGTCAAACTGACTTGTCATCCGCATCACTTTCTATCACCTCAAATTCATATCTGAGAATATTCAGGATAAGCTTTCCCCCTTCATCATTTCCCCCTGCAAAATTCACAAACACACAAACAAACAAACAAAGGGTACGAGAGAGGAAGAGAGTTCAAGTTTGCTTTCAAAGAACTGTTTTTGAGAAAGCTTTTGAATAAAATCTTAGACATATAAGGGAGAAAAGAAGAGAACGCGTGAGCTCTCTCAAAGAGCAGTCAAGCCTAAGTTCCTTTGAAATGTTTTCAAAGCGCTAGTGTTTAGCATCACTGAAAGATTCAAATCTTCCACGAATCCAGTCTGAATGACAATAAGGATCCTCCTCCGTATTTTATGTAATGCTTGTGTTTGTTCAGACAATGATCTCAGATATTCCTGCCCACTGTCCTGTGTTCAACAGTTTACATGTGAAAATTAGAGAAAATCTTTTTTTTTAAGTTTTTTTAAAAAAATTTAGGAACATATCAATGTGTTCTAACCCCCCTTCCTCTGTCCAGGAATGAAAGCTGAAACCAACATAAATGAGAATGTTTCTTTTAATTAGTCCAGACTCTCGTTGGCTGCAAGTCTCATAAACAAGGAGATAAGCACTCTGGCAGCAAGTCCTACAAAACTTGGCAGCAATGCAAACAAACTCTGGCAGCAATCTAGCCTGCCAAGTTTGTTTCTTGTTAATCCTTAACATTGACTTCTGCAAAAGGACATGGCACAAGGAGTCTCTTTTATAATCAGGAAAGGATCTTAATAAGCATCAGCTGAGCGTAATCATCTCCTATAATTACGCAGTTGTTCTTGCCCTTCGAGTAGCCCTTCGACGGCATGAATCCCGAAACAACTCACAGGTGTTTTCTGGATCACTCCCTCTTGTCTCCTCCCCACTGATCCAAGGCTCCGGCACCACCTGGTGGCCAACCGGTCTCTCATCGCCCTGCTCGGAGTCGGCACCCTGTCCAGGATCCTCCACCTCCTCCAGGGCCGACTCATGAGACCCCTCACTGTCAGAATCTGGCGGCAGCTCCAACAGCTCCTGCCGGGCCACAACATCAATGTGTGAACAGTGTGGCACCTGGGTGTCATACATTATAATACAAGTAAAACTAATAAAATTAATCATAATTATTACATTCAACCAACTTATATATTCTAATAGTTGTTAAGTAGGCTCCCCGTTGGGAGAGCGAGTACATTCAGCAAAGTGTGAGAGTTGTGTTGGCGAACACACAAACCAGCATACAGAGACACTGCAGTTTAAATAGGCTTTTACTTTTGTGGAAATAGAGGTATCAGAGTCCATCAAACAGTCCAAGTCATACACGGATAAGACAGTCAGTCAATGTCTTTCAGTTAAGGGATAATCCAAATAACATAGTCCATAAACATACAAACAGTTCAGAATTCAAAGTTTGCTAACAGTTGCAAAACTTACAATAGCTCACGGAACTCAGATCAGATCAGCCCAGCATCTAACGAACAGAGAACTAACAGTCATTCTGGCTCCCTCTTATGGCCGATTGAGGAAATTAGCAACCAATCACATTTTACAGTATGATTCAAAGAAACAGGTATAGCATTGTTACATGATTTATATATTGCCAACCCAACTGTTAGATTATATTCCTAACAATAGTAATACATGTTTATATTAAGTTGCAGTCTGTTATTATTCAATTATTCCATGTTTTCTCTTGTTATTGCTCTTATTTTATTATATAAAAATGTATACATTAATATTCCCCCTTTCTCTTATTTCTGTCTCTTATTCTAACTTTTAATCATGTCACCCTTTCTTAAAAGATGTTTCTTTCTATCCTACCTAACTTCTAGTCATGTCACCTACCTAAAAAGAGGAAAGGAAAGTGAGAGAGAAAGAAAAGCGAATCAGAAAAACGATTAAGAGAAATCATCTATCTTTCATCACTTGCCCGCTTCAATACTTTAATTGCTATGGGGTTTTTTTTTGGCTTGCCTCCCATATTCCTCTCTTGGATCTTTGTCCCTGCCTGCGTCTACTTTAGAGAAATATCTCCACAGCTTTAATTTCTTCTCTGTAGCCTCTTCTAGCAAGCTTTGAACTACATTTGGGATGGTGGGAGGAGCAGGTAAGAGATGAGATGATCAAAGGGGCTTGTTTACTTGATAGTAACTCTCACACACTGTTCAGTCCAGAGATGCAGCTTGATCATTTTAAAGCCTGAGCTTACCTGTTTTGCCGACACTCAGGGACAAGCAGATGTAGCCAACTCCCATGTTGTTTTATTGACTTTTAGCTGGTTGTATATTTCTGATGCATTTAAACTGGTAAGCAAAATCCTTTGTTAATCCTGCTAATAAAAGGACAGAACAATGTTATTTCTAAGATGTTCTTCTTCTTCCCCCTCCTCCTCCCCCTTCCCCTTATCCTTCCCCTTCTCCTTCTCCATCTTCTTCTTCTCCATCATTTCTCCTCCTCCTCTTCTTCTTCCTCCTCCTCTTCTTTCTTCTTCCTTCTCCTCCTCTTCTTCCTCTTCCTCCTCTTCCTCTTCCACCACCACTACCACCAAGTACAACCAAGAAAACACAGAGACAAGAAGAAATGAAATAACAAAGAAAAGAAAGAGAAAATAGATTTCGAAATGTAGAAAATGAATAAGAATTGTCAAAAAATATTACCATAGTAGTGCTTCTAAATGTATCAAATATTAGTTGAACCAATTAAAGCAATTGTCAGACATCAAATTGATAATCAATGATACTCAGAAATAACAGCCGTTTCATCTGTAGTAAGAATTGTCAATCAGAATAAACAATCAATAGGGAACTCTTTCTAATCTGTGAAAGCCATTCCTCCTTATTGTTGTAGCTGTCCTTCCACCGAGATTAGATTGGTCCTGAACACTGCTTGCTTTTTGAAGATGTGGCTGGATATGGGAGTCAGAGAGTTAATTGAATCCTGCAATCTGGTTATTATCTGTCTAGACTGGTTTGGCTACTCTGCTGATGTTTGTATTTTATTGTATTTTATTGTTTTTCAATGTTGTCACATTGAGTATTCTGTGACAGGCAGCTATATAAATCAAATCAAATAAACTGTGTAATTAACAATGCTTTCACAGCCACTATTTTGTGATAGGCAGCTATATAAATCAGATCAAATATACTGTGTAATTAACCACCAAAATCTGATATTTCAAAGCTTTCTGCTGAGAGAAACCCAAATTTTGGACACGTCAATGGGCAGATCCAATATGTTTCAAGGGCCGGATATGAGGTCCTGGAGTAGCTGGATCAGCAGCACCATTTAAACTAGACCAGGGGCAGGTTCTGGCATGCACTACTGCCGGTTTGCTCATGTGCACGCTTCATGTATGTGCGTGCGCGCTTCTCTCGCGTGCACAATGCAATTAAAATTGTTCTGTGCATGTGCAGAACTGAAAAACAAGATGGCGGCGGCAATGGTGACACCCAGGAAACCAGTTCGGGGGTGCGGCAGTGGACCAAAGGACCAAATAATTAGAATTCTCCTGCTCTTAACATTTCTTCACATTTCTAGCAGATGGTTAATGATGGATAACCTATAGAGCTTAACCCCCAAATAGGGTCTTTTGGTAGCAGAAGAAACTGGTGCATGATGGGTTTATCTAGCATATAGTAGTTTCTCCTTGGAAAAAATCCAGATATATTTTCAATCATTTTATTTCCTTTCCTAACTTCTGACCTTCCAAACCTAGGGCATTACCTTCACTTAACCTTGAAAATACCGGAGATTATCCATTTTCCAAAGAAGATTGCATGTTACCAAACTATCATGCTATTCCTCAAATGAGAAAGCAGATCCCAAATATGATTGTCCTTTATATCAGCTTCTCAAATGAGGGTGGCAAATAAAATAGAACACTCTGCATTTTTACCCTACAAAATTCTCAATTTTTAAGCACTGCGATTCCCCACTGCATTCGGACACAACCTTCTCCTTGCTTCCCCTCTTTCAAACCTATAATTTAAGGCACTTCTAAGATTCCACCTTTAATCTTCAGCGAAAGTAGAATAAGCTCAGTCCATTTCTACATACTTTGGGTTGAGCTCTCAAGTTCGGAGCAATCCGTAACCTTTACAGAGTTAATATAACCCAGTTGCTCATATATTTGGGTCTGTCACATGCTTGATAAGTTCTTTGTTACTGAAATCCTGAGCAGATATCATTGTAAAGAGAAGGCTTATCAATCTTTCGGAAGAGTGCTTTTGGTGCATCACAATTTACAGAGGTCAGTTCTGTAGTTATACACACACACACACACACACACACACACAAAAGCTATTTAGCTCTCATCAGCTAGCCATACCCTTACTGGGAATCGAACCTGGGCTGTATTACATATTAGGCAGTTATATTAGCCACTAAGCCGCAGGCTCTCCTCCTTTATCAGCTAAGCCAGGGAAATAGGTATGTATTGTGTCACAACCCCTGGTATGCCCAAATATGGGAGGGATATATATGCATATTTGGGCATACCAGGGGTTATGATCTATACTAGTCTCCCTTTATTTATTTATCAACACAAATGTAACAAGGCAACATAAAAAAAATAGGTGTTCTGCCTAGGGTGAGCCAAAAGACAGAAAAGGAAAGCAGTATGCTCCCTCCCATATTTGGGCATACCAGGGGTTGTGACACAGTGCATGCACGCACACATACATACATACATACATACATACATACATACATATATGTATATATATATGACTGGGAGTCAATGGAGCACAGGTTCGATTCCCAAACTTGGGTATGGCTAGCTGATGAGAGCTAAATAGCTTGAAATAGATCTATACTAGTCTCCCTTTATTTATTTATCAGCATAAATATAACAAATGTAACAAAAAAGGCAACAGTAAAAAATATTGGGTTTCTGTCTGGATGGTCTCTTGTGACGAGCCTAATGACAGAGAGTGGAAGTGTGACCTTCCTCCCATACTTGGGCATACCAGGGGTTGTGACTTTAAGTATATACCTCCCACCCTGGCTGGCTGATAAGGAGTCGTTCTCTGTAGGTCAAATGGTTAACTCCCTGCCTGGGAGTCAATGGAGCACAGGTTCGATTCCCAAACTTGGGTATGGCTAGCTGATGAGAGCTAAATAGCTTGAAATAGATCTATACTAGTCTCCCTTTATTTATTTATCAGCATAAATATAACAAAATGTAACAAAAAGGCAACAGTAAAAAATATTGGGTTTCTGTCTGGATGGTCTCTTGTGACGAGCCTAATGACAGAGAGTGGAAGTGTGACCTTCCTCCCATACTTGGGCATACCAGGGGTTGTGACTTTAAGTATGTGTGTGTGTATATATATATATATATATATATATATATATATATATATGTATATGTATATGTATATGTATATGTATATGTATATGTGTATGTGTATGTATATGTATATGTATATGTATATGTATATGTATATGTATATGTATATGTATATGTATATGTATATGTATATGTATATGTATATGTATATGTATATGTATATGTATATGTATATGTATATGTATATATATTTCCCCCTCATGCTAATTAATATGCATTTATTGCAGCATGAATTGACACATTGTCTCTAGCATGGTGAGTCAAAGGAACAGAAGGATTAAATCCTTGCGGGTGCCAGTTTTATCATGCTGTTTTTAGACCCACAGCAACATACAGGAATGACATTTTAATAAGAGACGGTCAAAGCAAAATCAAGCATTAAGCAGCATTACTGAACAAGGCTTTAAAAGGAAGCTTCCTTTCCAGGGTGTTTTGAGCAAAGCATGGCTAGGAAGCTAATGGTCTTCATCACTTCTAAATTTCCCAACTTTTCATTTTAGCAGCCAGAGCAAAGCATCAGCAAAGCTCATTTGCCTTTTCCCGTAGTTCTGCTGGAGCTACTGAACGAAGAAGCAGAGTAACAAAAAAGGGGTCAGTGATGAGAATTGTAGCCATTCGCATAGGTTTATAGGTCAGAATAGGACAACTCGCCTCTGCCAACTTGGAAGTCTTCTAGTCCAACCCCCAGTTCAGGCAGGAAACCCTATACCATGATGGCGAACCCATGTGCCAGAAGTGGCACGCAGAGCCATCTCTCTGGATTTGCCAGCCGTCGCCCATTGCTCTTCCAGGTTCCAGCACATACATGCGTGCTGGCCAGCTGGTATTTGCACATACAGGAGCTCCGGAAACCGGAAGAGTAACTCCCTGGCACTCATGCACGTGCCGTGAAACTGAGCTTCTGCTTTCCGCCATGCGCATGCATGCCAGTCAACTGGTCTTCACATTCGCATGCTTTCCAGAAATTGGAACACCAGGTGACTGACATGTATGTGCATGCTAGAAACTGGAAGCTCAGCTTCCCGGCGCATACACGCGTGCCAGGGAACTGCTCTTCTGGTTTCCAGCGCTCCTGTACGTGCACACTGGGGAGCTGCTCTTCCAGTTTCCAGTATTCCCTCATGCCCACACTCCCGTTTCGACACTTGATACCAAAAAGGTTCACCAACACTGCCCTATACCAAGGTCTCCGGCTTTAAGGGTTGGACTAGAAGACCTCCAAGGTTTCCTCCAGCCCTATGAGTCTATGTTTCTAAGACTTTACTTTTCCATAACTTTTTTGTTAGAAGGTAGAAGAGGAAATGGATTTAAAGACATCAGTGCAGAATTAAGTTTTCATTCTGAAAAAAAAACCCATTCTGATAGTTCCTAAACAGTACGGTATCAACAATATAACACTTGAATATTTCATACCCTAAAGCTTTCTCTTTTTTTTCCTCCAGCCCGATGTTTGCAAACCATAACAGAGGCTGTTTCATAAATGGAAATCATTAAATCAAAGGATTCAAACACAATGGGCAATGAAGCACTGGGTATTTTAATAGGCATCACAATTGACAAAGTGACTCATATCCACAGGAAATTCACTGAATATTATGTTGTACATTTGAGCATTTGGAAAGTTTCCCCCAGAATCTGATTGGTATAAACGCTGAATTGTACGCTTCTGGGCAGAATAATTTTAAATGTTAGCTAACAGTGTGATGATCTTCAATAAGAAGAACTCAATAGGCATACCATTGAAATTGGTTGGAATTGAAGTGGTCAGTCTGTTAACGTGACTATTTCCCCCCCAAAATTAAGGAGGTTTCTAACACCAAACTATAATAAACCCACTCAATAATCTGTAAAGGTAAAGGTTCCCCTCGCATATGTGTGCTAGTCATTTCTGACTCCAGTGGGTGCTGCTCATCTCTGTTTCAAAGCCAAAGAGCCAGTGCTGTCCAAAGATATCTCTTTGGGCATGTGGCTGGCATGACTAAATGCTGAAGGCGCACAGAACACTGTTAACTTCCCACCAAAGGTGGTTTCTATTTTTCTACTTGCCTTTTTACATGCTTTCAAACTGCTGGGGTTGGTAGAAGCTGGGACAAGTAACGGGAGCTCACCTGGTTACGCGGCGCTAGGGATTCAAACCGCCAAACTGCCAACCTTTCTGATCGACAAGCTTAGCGTTTTAGCCACTCAGCCACCATGTCCCTTCAATAATCTGTAGAAGGCTAATAATATAGGCAGGTCAATATTACACATTTTTGGAAGTGAGGAAGGAGGGAAAGTTTTGCTTAGCTTTGCCCAGCTCATCAGTCTTCAGCATTTCAGTCTCCCTGAAAGGGATGTTTGCTCTCAAGAATTATTGCATTGCTGAGTGGCAGTTGTTTACACCCTGTAAACACCCAAGGCTAACCGTCCTAGGAGTCCAGATGGGTGAAATACCTAAAGATGGGCTTCACACAACATCATACTGGATGTTGATTGGACTCTCAGTGCTGGACTCTGGGGGGACAGTCTTGGGAAATCTCTTAATCTGTAATTTTCACGCATTTTGAATCAGATCTTGCCTTGCTTTCACTGCTATCCAGTGGTGGGTTTCAAAAAATTTTAGAACCTATTCTGTAGGTGTGGCCTGTTTTGTGGGAGTAGCTCAGCGGTCATGTGACCGGGCGGGCAGGACTTGGTGGAGGTGTGACCAGGTGGGTGTGGCCAACTTGGAAAATATGGTGAAACTCACTTAACAATGCTCTTGATTAGAAACCAAAATTTTGGGCTCAATTGTGGTCATAAATTCTCTTTCTTTTTCTTTCTTTCTTTCTTCCTTTCTTTCTTTCTTTCCTTCTTTCTTTCTTTCTTTCTTTCTTTCCTTCCTTTGGTCTCTCTCCCTCTCTTTCTTTCTTTCTTTCTTTCTTTCTTTCTTTCGTCTCTCTCTGAAACTTTCTTTTTCTTTCTTTTTCTTTTTCTTTCTTTCTTTCTCTCTTTCTCTTTCTATCTGTCTCTCACTTTTTTCTCTCACTCTCCCTCCATTCCTTCCTTCCTTTCTTGTGTGTATCTCTCCCCATTCTTTCTTTCTTTCTTTCCTTCCTTCCTTCCTTCCTTCCTTCCTTCCTTCCTCCATTCCTCCCTCCCTTCCTTCCTTCCTTTTGGAACGGGTTCCAAAAGATACACTATATTTCACGAACCGGTTCTTTCTCTTTCTATCTGTCTCTCACTTTTTTCTCTCACTCTCCCTCCATTCCTTCCTTCCTTCCTTTTTTGTGTGTATCTCTCCCCATTCCTTCCTTCCTTCCTTCCTTCCTTCCTTCCTTCCTTTTGAAACGGGTTCCAAAAGGTACACTAAATTTCATGAACCGGTTCTGGCATACCGGTGCGAACTGGGAGAAACCCACCCTTGCTGCTATCATTTCAAACTCACTAAAAGTCCCTTTTTTTAATCTCTATGGAGTTGCGGGTTTCCTTTAATAGAAGGCAGAGTAAGCCGCCATTAAATGTTGACTGTTTCAGGTTTCCCAAAGGTGCTTTTTCAAAAGGCAACTGAATTTTGTTTTTCCTTGAAGATATTTTGCTTCTCATCCAAAAATATTCTTCAGTCCTGATTGAATGGTGGAGGATGGAAGAGTTTATATTCTTTCCAATCTTTCCCTCCTCAACCATTCAGTTGGAACCAAAGAAATTTCTTGGATAAGAAGCAAAATGTCTTTAAGGAAAGACAAAGAAAGTCCAGTTGCCTTTTGAAAAAGCACCTTTGGAACAACCATGACCTGGATGACTGAGATTATCTATAGACATGTTACTGGTTTCCCATTTATTGGATTCACTTTCACCCCAGATTGCTAAAAAAGTGGGATGAAGTCGTCCTTTCTTTACATTGAAAGTAATGAATATAGAATAACAGATTTGGAAAGGACCATGAAGGTCTTCTAGTCCAACCCCCTGCTTAGGCAGGAAACTCTGCACCACTTCAAGCAAATGGATATCCAATATCTCCTTCAAAATATCCAGTGTTGGAGCATTCACAACCTCTGGAGGCAAGTTGTTCCACTGATTAATTCTTCTGTCAGGAAATTTCTCCTTAATTCTAAGTAGCTTCTCTCTTGATTAGTTTCCATTGCTTCTTGTCCTGCCCTCAGGGGCTTTGGAAAATAGCTTGACTCCCTCTTCTTTGTGGCAGCCCCTGAGATATTAGAAGACTGCTATCATGTTACCCCTTGTCCTTCTTTTCATTAAACTAGACATACCCAGTTCCACCAACTATTCTTTATATGTTTTAGCCTCCAGCCCCCTAATCATCCTTGTTGCTCTTCTCTGCACTCTTTCTAGAGTCTCGACATCTCTTTTTACATCGTTTTTTACATCATGAAGTAGTCTGCATTCGCAAGAGATCAGATTAAGGTTGCACACATACCCATCCTAGAGCTGAAGGTTTTAGGGACACCCCCTATATTTCATCTAGGATAAAATTCAAAATTCCAAAATGCCACTCATGAAGTTTCAAGAAGAAGCAAGAAAGTGTGAAGTTTAATGACTTCAGCCTGGTGAAGTTTGGCACATCGCACGTTTGGCAAGCCAATGAAATCAATAAATACAAAGCATTCTTCCTCTTAAGAATTTCATTTCAGCCCATTGTTTTAAATACATCAAACCACCTACTGTTTTTAATGCTCTTTCAAAATCACAGGTTTGCAGTTTCTCAGTGGGTTAATCCATTTTGCCCACTCAGAACTCTGGAGCGGCATAGTAATTTTCTGTGGCGAGCCAATCACCTTGGCTTCTTTTGTGTTCATACAAAGTCTGTCTTAACTCACAAAACCCTCAGTTAGAATTCAGCCCCAGTGCTGTGAAGTAAAACAGGGTGTGCTGCTAATCAAACATGATTGCCACGGAGAAATCAGGAGCAAAAATGTGGTTTTGGATGCCACTTACAGGCTAGAAGAGAATAGGCAAACTGGTGTCCTCCCCCCACAAACAGGTTTTGGACTTCATTTCCCATCTTTCCCAGTCTGCTTGGCCAGTGGAAGGGATTTGCAAAAGCACAATAGTTTGGCAATAGCAATAGCGCTTAGACTTATATACCGCTTTACAGAGCTTCACAGCCCTCTCTAAGCAGTTTACAGAGTCAGCCTATTGCCCCCCCCCCCCCCAATTTGGGTCCTCATTTTACCCACCCATTGTTCAATCTGATTTGAGCACTGCTGAAAGTAATAAAACTGTTCTCTGTATGCAATTGGAAAAGGCTAGTTTGGATTATTTAAAGCTTGTATTTAATTGCAGCCTCAAAATTTCTCTAATGTTCAACAGATGTTCAATGTCAATTCTAGGTCATTTGGGGAAAATACCACAAAATTCCTAACTCTGGCCACTTACTCATTATTTGCTTTATTCTCTGCTTTTGTTTTCTTTCCCTGACATCCAGTTTAAATGTCTAGGAGGATGGAAGGCTGAGTCAACCTTGAGCCTGGTGAGATTTGAACTGCCAAATTGCAGACAGACAGCAGTCAGCAGAAGTAGCCTGCAGTACTGCACTCTAACCACTGCGCCACCGTGGCTCATCTTTCAATTAGTGTTCTTGTGGTTTACCAGTTGTTGCAAATCCAGACTTTCTGGTAAATTGATAACTCAAATATATTGAAGCCAGAAAATGATTAATTTGGGAAATAAACAACAAAGAGATAAGTTAATTAGGGAAATAAACAATAAAGAAATTAATTCTGTGCCTATGTGTTTAGAATATGGGTAAGGCAAACTTTTCACATCCAAGGATTCCCCCACCCCACTCTGAAACAACTCCACTCTCAAAATGGACAAATATAAGGCGAAAGGAATAAAACAATAGTATAAAGTAGATAGCTCTAATTCAGTTGTACTTCTTCAATAAAACAAAAATTCAGTATCTATGGAGATTCTTAGTCATCCAGGTCATGGTTGTCCTAAATGTGATTTTTCAAAAGGCAAGAAGACTTTCTTCTTGTTGTTGTTTTCTTTGAAGTATGTTTTTCCTTTTCACTCAGATTTAGAATTAGAATTAGAATAACAGAGTTGGAAGAGACCTTGGAGGTCTTCTAATCCAATCCCCTACTCAGTCAGGAAATCCTACACCACTTCAGACAAATGGTTATCCAACATCTTCTTAAAAACTTCCAGTGTTGCAGCATTTACAACTTCTAGAGGCAAGTTGTTCCACTGATTAATTGTTTAACTGTCAGGAAATTTCTCCTCAGTTCTAGGTTGCTTCTCTCCTTGATTAGTTTCCACCCATTGCTTCTTGTCCTGCCCTCAGGTGCTTTGAAGAATAGGTTGACTCCCCCTTCTTTATGGCAACCTCTGAGATATTGGAACTCTGCTATCATGTCTCCCCTAGTCCTTCTTTTCATTAAACTAGACATACCCAGTTCCTGCAACCGTTCTTCTTCATATGTTTTAGCCTCCGGTCCCCTAATCATCCTTTGTTTTCCTTTGAAAACATTTCACTTCTCATCCAAGAAGCTTCTTTAGTTCTTGGATGAGAAATGAAATGTTTTCAAAGAAAAAAAACAAGGAAAGTCCAGTTGCCTTTTGGAAAAGGACCTTTAGGACATAAATTCAATAAAACGTGACTCTTTGGTAAAATGTGGATTTCCAATAATGTTTGTAGAATCACTGTGGAATTTTGGTGTCAAACCACACTGCTGGGTGGAATGATAAGAATGATAAGAAATAATTATTGTTGACCTGATTGACATACAGTAGATTTGTATACTTGGGGTAGTTGTTAAGAGAACGTGATGTAAAATAGTAATTTAGGCAGTATAGATGGAAAATGCCAAAGGTGCTTTTTCAAGATACAACTGGACTTCCTTGTTTTTTTTCTTTTGAAGATATTTTACTTCTCCTCCAAGAAGCTTCTTCAGCTCTGACAGGATAGTGGGGAATAGAAGGATTTATATTCCTTGCAGACAGCTGGTCATTTGCACCCTTTTAGAGGGTCATTGAAGCACATGGAGGTTTATCTGTGTCCTCAGGATCACCCGAGTAAATGCACCTGTTCCTGTAGTCTGCAATTTCCCCCTGGAAATCCATTCCTACTCCCACACCATTCAAAGGGTGTCCATCCCAAATTGTATAGCTAAAAGTCTGTAGAGATTCTCAGTCATCCAGGTCATGGCTGTCACAAAGGGGCTTTTTCAGGAGGCAACTGGACTTCCTTGTTTTTGAAGACAATTTGGGATGGACAGCTTTTGAATGGTGTGGGAGTAGGAATGGATTTCCAGAGGAGAATTTTAAAGAACTAAAGAAGCTTCTTGGATGAGAAACAAAACATATTCAAGGAAAAACAATGCCCAGTTACCTTTTGGAGGGTGGGGGAACCACCTTTGGGATCCAACAAACGGCTCACTTTTGACTTTGGATTCAAACCCTGCCAAGAGACGTGTCTCCTGTTAGGCAGAGAGGGAATTTGATTCATCTGGAAGAACAATGGGGTTTTGCTGTAATCTTTCTCTTTTAAAAAAAAAAAAATTTTATTCAATAAACAATAAAAACATTGGACATAGAGCGACCTTTCTGGCTTTGTAATTTCCATACATATTTTAACACAACAACAAAAACAATTTCTACTTATCGTACATAGCTACAATAATCTTATTAACACATCCCCTATCCTCCTTTATATATTTACCTATGTATTATCCAGCTCCAATTTTACAGTCCTGTTCTGTTCCAACTCCTTTTCCTCATTTCCAACCATTGATACATTTTGTTCCAAATTTCATAATATTCTGTCTCGTCTCTATTTTTGATTTCTAGCATTAGTCTGTCCATTTTGCGAAGATCAAAATTTTCTTTATAACCTCTTTTTCAGTTGGGGCATCTCTGTTTTTCCAATTTTGTGCATATGCCAATCTTGCTGTGGTTATCATAAGCAGCATTAAATATGTCACTCCTTTACTATATTTTTCTTTTATTGTTCCTTTTATTATTTCCCTTTTGTGATGAATAATTTTCAGGATGTTGAGGATTGTAAATGGAGATGAAGGAAAGGGACTTTTTCACTTTTTGAAACTCACAAGTTTATTCTTCTCCCAAGCCTAACAAAACACCATGTAGGATGATACAATATTTCACAGCAGCAATTTCCCACTAACATCCTGGTTCTGCCTGAATAAAATAGCACAGCTGAAGCTGTTCTTGGATTAATGCCATCATCATATTGCTGTCAACAATTCCATTTTGCTACTTGAAATATTTAATCAAGGTAGCAACAAATGAACCACCAATTTTGCCTCTTTATGCTGGATTGGTATAAATAGTTTCACAATAGCCATATTACATTATTAACTTTATAAAAGGTTTCTCCTTTCTTTTTCTTTTTTTTTAAGGGTAATGAGATGACTACTCTAAAGAATTTTTTTCTCCCATGACAAAGACGGACGAGACCTATTGTAGAAAAGCTATTTCAGACTTACAATTATTTAGATTTAATAAAATCACCCAAGAAGGTCAAATGCTTAAATCAATGGGATTAATATAGTTAATATAACCATGTTAACTTGATTAAAAGATTGCCAAAGATTTCTTGTTTAAAATAATGTTCAAAAGAATTCTTTATATTAATAATATCCTTTGGGAAAGGAACAAAACAGTGTGAAAATTTAATCAGTAATTAATTTTCAAACCAAATTGACAGCTTCAGAAAAACAACATATGCGCATTTTTTTTAAGTCAAATGATTTATTGGTTATTTGTTTAATGAATAAACCACCCCAATTTATCACAATTCTGAATAGCTAATCAAGAAAAGTCAATAAACAAGAATGTACATAACTTAAAAAGAGAAAGTTTGGTCTAGTGGTTAGGGCACCAGGCTAGAAAACAGAAGACTGTTGTGGCCCAGCAGGAGCTGTTGGAGCTGCCACCAGACTCCAACAGTGAGGGGCCCTATGAGTGGGCTCTGGAGGATGTGGAGGACCCTGGACAAGGTTCCGACTCTGAGCAGGGCGCAGAGAGGCTGGTTGGACACCAGGAGGCGCCTGAGCCTTGGACCAGTGGGGAGGAGACAAGGGAGTGTTCCTGACGTCAGCAGTGAGTTGTTCCTGGATGCCTGGCACTGAAGAGCTAATAGGCATCAGGAACAGTTGCGCAAGTACAGAAGGTAATTGCACTCAGCTGGTGGTAATTAGGCTCCTTTCCAGACTATAAAAAGACTGCTTGTGCACATGCCCTTTTGCAGTAGTCAACACAGGAACTAATGTCGGAGAACATTATTGTGAGCTTGGTAGGCTGGATTGCTGCCACAGCTTATCTGTGTTGGATTGCTGCCAAGGCTTATCTGTGCCGGTTTGCTGCCAAGGACCTGTCTGTCTGTTAATTAAATGCCGTAACTTATCTTTGGCTGGGAGTGTGTGTTGGTGTGGGTTGAGGGGGGTCAAAACAGAAGACTATGAGTTCAAGTCCTGCCTTAGCCATGAGAGCCCCCTGGGTGACTTTGAAACAGTCCCCCACTCTCAGCCCACCCCACCCCACAGGAGTATTGTTGTCTAGAAAATAGAAGGAGGAACGTATGTTGGGTATGTTCGCTCTTGGGTTATTTGTAAAAATAATAAAGGCGGGTTAACAACATTTTTTAGATCAATACACCACTCAAAGGGTCTCCCATCCTTTCCAACACAAGATGTAATGTTGAGGACCTATTTAAATAATGTCAGGTGTGAGCCATGTCTGTCTCTGGGAGAATGCCGTTATAAAGCAGGGATTCTCAACTTGGACAACTTTAAGATGTATGGACTTCAACTCCCAGAGTTCTCTAGCCAAGTGTCAGGGTTCCAAATAACATCCAAAATTAAAGCAGAGTCCAAGGCAAAGTATTGCTCTAAGTTCCAATTTATTAAGAGAGTCGTGTTGGCACATCTGGGAAAACCTGAATCTAAGTTACCTGGGTTTTCCCCACCCAGTTGAGAGATCATGATCTTGCCCCCCACACCCACCAGTCCATCACATGGTCCAATCTTCCACTGCCATGCTGGCAGTTCCACCCATACAGTTCCGGTCAGGTGCAGAGGTGTAGAGACAAAAGATGAGGTTGGATTCTAGAAAGGAATTTTATTTTGACAACATCACATTCTACTCCTTACTATTCCCCCTCCCAATTCCCCACTAATGAAACAGCATAGTAGAATGGAATATTAGTGTGGCAGGCCAAAGATCCCAAAAGGAACTGGCTGCAGGCTGGACACCAAGATTATGTGAGCAAATGGCAAGTAGAGGTTGGCCAGAGTACACCGGTTGGGGTTAGGGAAAAAGGATGTGCTGTCTCGCAAATCAGAATATTATAAAATCTGGGATAAATTTTATCAATGGTTGGAACAAAAAAGGAAAGACCCAAAATAAGCAATGACTAAGATTTATAGAATGTAGATTAGAATTATGTATGACAGTAGAAATATATAAGACAAGAACAAAGCAACATGGAGGGAAATACAATATCCTTATATTTGTAAATACTGAATAGACCAATTATAAATAAGCATGGTGGTTATAATATTTAACTTTATATCCTAGTATGTATGGCAAAAACATTGTCAGGCCGTTTTCACTGTGTCCAATGTTTTAATGTGTGTTTAATAAAAAAAACCTTTTTTTAAAAAAAAGGATGTGCTATCTCGGAGAGTGGGCTTAGGGGGGGGTCACAAAAACACCTGGGGGAGGGGTGCTTCTTAGGAGAGATTAGGCATTCTTTGCTTGTACAAAGCATTCCAGAGAGAAAACTGAACACAGTCTAGCTGAAGCCGCTGTTTGGAGAAGGCTGCATTTGATTGGCAGGGAGGTGAGAACACCAGCATACTCCGTCTCCCCCACCCACATATAGATTCCTAATCTAAAGTCATGTTTTAACTATCTTGCAATCCTGCTTGGGCAGGGGGGTTGAACTAGATGACCTACAAGGTCCCTTTCAACTCTGTTAATATGTAATGTGCCATTAAGTTATTTAGTGACCAGATAGATAGATTTTTCTCCATGACAATCTACCCCTAAAAGCTGTTCTTTCAAGTCTCCCAGTGGTGCACTGATGGTCCATCCCTCTTTCTGCCAATCGTTCTCTTCCCTTTTTTTCCTTTCACCTTTCCAGCCTTAGAGCTGTTTCCATACAGCTGGATCTTTGCCTAACATACACAAAATAGGATCATTTGAGCCAGTGGTGGGATTCAAATAATTTAACAACCAGTTCTCTACCCTAAAGACCAGCTGGGTAGGTGTGGCTCGCTGGTCATGTGACTGTGTGGGTGTGGCCAACTCAATATCACTCACATCGATGGGCGCTTCGCTTTAGCTGTGACAATGTAATATGGGTTAACTGGAGAGGCAGTTTCTGTAAGCAGAGCAATAAAGATTAGGCTAGAAACAACACCAGAATGTTTCCTTCCTGCCTTCCTGACAGGATTAGCCCTGTAAAGTGGAGAAAAAACAAAATGAGATTTCTTCCAACAACCGGTTCTCTGAGCTGCTTAGAAAGTTACCAACCGGTTCTCCCGAATAGGTGCAAACTGGCTGATTCACACCACTGATTTGAGCCAAGGGTGGGTTTCTTCCAGCATTACTACTGGTTCAGTGCACGCACGATTTTGCCTATAAAGAGGTCTGACCTTTAAAAAGGTGAAAAAAAGATGTCATGGCAACTGGGGAACGAGTTCGGGGGCATGGCGAGCATTCTGTCCCTATTGGTTCAGAGACCCAGTCGCCATTTCCACTACCAGTTCCACCAAACTGGTGCGAACCGGTAGGAACCCACCTCTGATTTGACCCTAAACATTTCAGCCTCAAATGAGAATTCTGAGTTGATTTGTTCAATGAAAAAAAATCCCGTGATGTTCTGAATCTAAAACAATTTTAAAAAAAATAATCATTTGAGCCATCCTGCTACATTTCATCATATCACTTCTCGACTGACGTTAGAAGTCAAAAGACATCCTCCTTTGTCTAAAACTGTTGTTTTCAAATGGTTTGATTTTTTTTTAATAGAAATGTTTTCAATTCACGCCATTTAATAAAAAATTCCTGAGAATCACTTTTAGTATATCTAGAACTCTCAAACATATTATCTGCAAATGCTGTGTCACTTTATATTGGCAAGAGAGCACCCGCTGCTAACGTTATTGTGTGATTTGTTGTATAACAAACAGAAGAAATAGAAATGTATGATTGCCTTGAAGATAAAGCTTCAGTTAGCTTGAATGTATTCATAAGAAAGCCATAGATACATATAATCCATAATGAATTGCTACTAGTTTCTTCCATCTTTTGACTGTGCCTTACAACTGTAATGCTAAAGTTAAATTATTCTAACCTACTGTGCTTCATGATCCTTTCACTTCTTTGTCTATCAAGAAAATCTTCCATATTTATGAGAGTCATAACATTAGCCAGAAGATACGAGCCACTGTGAGCTAGAAAACATCAGATTCTTAAATCTGAAAGGTGGTCCTAAGAGAAAAAGAGATTGCTTCCAAAATAAATATTACTATTCTATCATTGTTTTGGATGAAAACAATGCATCCGCGTGAGCGATTGTGGGTGCACCTAGGTACACCCACGTTACACCAGAGGTGGGTTCCTACCAGTTCGCACCTATTCGGTAGAACCGGTTCGTCAAATCTACCGAACCGGTTAGAAGAGGTTCCACCAGTGGACCCGGAAAGCAGGCCACATCGACAGAAGAGGTTCCAAACTTTTTTGAAACCCACCACTGGTCTTTGGATATGATTATTCTACACTATCTTGCTCATATTTATAAAACTCAGTGCCTCTGTGAAAGGGAAGGATGACTACTGCATTTGTGGTGCAATCAGAACATTGCGTGTGTTGAAGTTGTTTTAACACAAACCAAAGATGCCTTTTAAAAAACAAGTTACATCATATTCTTATGCATGCCAGTGCTATGTGTGAGGTAATCTAGGGTGGTTCTGACAAGTGTCGTCGGCATCTTTGTATCCGGTCACATGGGCAGCAAGCCGCTCCCATCCGGTCACATGGGCGGCAAGCCACTCCCATCCGGTCACATGGCTGGCAAGCCACTCCCACAAAGGAGGCCACACCCACAGAGTAGGTTTGAACAATTTTTGAAACCCACCACTGTGTTACACCTATCCTCCGCTAGCTGCACTGGCTTCCCATTGGTCTCCAGACACGCTTTAAGGTGCTAGTTGTTACTTTTAAAGCCCTACATGGTATCGGACCTGGTTACCTGAGAGATCGCCTCCTGCCAATCACCTCCCAAAGACCTATTAGATCGCACAGACTAGACCTCTTCCGGATTCCACCTGCCGTCCAATGTCGGCTGGCGACCCCCCCGGGGAAGGGCCTTCACTGTAGCTGCTCCGGCCCTATGGAACGATCTCCCCGTTGAGATCCGGACCCTTACTACCGTTCCGGCCTTCTGCAAAACAACCAAGACCTGGCTGTTCTAGCAGGCCTGGGGCTGTTGAATTATCCAGCCCCATCCTAGGTCATGAATGTTTTTGATTTTTGTGTTGTTTTTTTATTTTTTATATTCCCCTTTCCCTTCTTATTTGTAAGCTGCTCTGAGTCTTCCGAGAGTGGGCGGCATACAAGTCAAATAAATAAATAAATAAATAAATAAATAAATAAACAAACAAACAAACAAACAAACAAACAAACAAACAAATAAATAAATAAACAAATAAATAAACATTTTATAAACTTTCCAAAAATCTGCCACAATTTAATTATAGGAAATGGTGATTTGAATGAACATAATGGCATGCTTTTAAAGTTTTATATTAATATTTTATAACCAGTGTTACTTCACCCAGCAATCAGTGTGTGTATCAACCATTATTACTGTATTTTTCAGAGTATAAGACACTTTCACACACACCCCAAAAAAGAGGCTGAAAATTTGGGTGCATCTTATACTCCAAATGTAGCTTTTTTTTCAGCCTTAATGAGGCGCTAACGTGCAAAGCAAACTTCCGTGCTTTGCCTGCACTTCTCATTGCTGCTCCCTCCAACATAAGCCTGCTCCCTCTGACGTAAGCCCTCATTAGGGCTGAAGAAACGCTTCTAAAGCACAGCTGATCATTGGCGGGAGCAGCAATGAGAAAAGCAGGCAATGCACAGAAGATCACTTCACTCGCGAGTGCCTCATTAGGGCTGAAAAAAAGCTTCAAATATTTTTACTGCAGGATATTTACCCCTTTGGATACCAGTACATCTAAGTGGGGGTTGGAAGAGTAGAGACGAAACAAAATGGAGTCTGTGCTTCAAAAACAATTTCTCAAGGAATGGAAAATCTATTTCTCTCCAATGCAACACATTCTTTTGCAAATTGTGGCTACCTTCTTTGAATTTTCTCATTTAAGTATGCCCTTCAACTTCTCTGGGGAGCCGATAATTTGCTAGTATTGCTGCTCCAAGTTTCCAGAATAGAAATAGTATCACTCATGCTGATCTCAGATAAAGTTTAGATAGGAAAATATACTCCTTTTTGGTCCAAATCGACTTCTCACTTGGCTTCAATAATTATTGTTTGTAATGATTGTAAGTGATTGTTAATCAGTCTGGCCTCACTTGGAATACATAGTCCAGGGGATAAAAAGCACACACACTCAAAACCAACAAACCTATCTGTTGAAACTGACCAGACTAAAGATATTAGCCAGATGAATACCTGGTAGGCAGAATTTTTTTCCCCTATTTTCTTCCCCCAAAACTAAGGTGCGTCTTATACTCCAAAAATATGGTAACTTTTATTTAGAGCACTCAAAAATTCCTAAAACTGATTGTTTCAGTTATTGGCTATATATGGTTTCTGCTGCATTTGTTCCAAAGTATTTATCAAAAACACTTATTGATTATTGATCACCGCTGTACAATCACCTATTCTTGCATCACAACTGCTGAAAAGAATGGAGACATTCACAATCAACCTTCCATGCTCCTTAAGGGATTGTCTCACCCAGATGGGATTGGCCCACCGGACACATTCATGTGTACCCCATCAGTCAATGAATTCTGGCTGGCAGGGTCCAGGAGAAGGGCTTTTCGCTATGGCCCCCACCCTCTGGAACATCATGTTATTCAAGGTGAGATCTGCCTCCAATCTCTTGGTCTTCTGGAAGGCCCTTAAAACCTGGCTTTGTTGACTGGTCTGGAGCCCCAATGGAGATGCCCCATGTTGGAAATGGTTATTGGACTAGAAAGTAGATTCCCACCTCCACCCTGGAGTGTTCTGGTTTTTTATTCAGTCTCTGTATGTTTAATACTTCATGTTTTAACCTTTTGTACCTTTGTTTATGGAACGCAGTGGCTCAGTGGCTAAGATGTTGAGCTTGTTGATCAGAAGTTTGGCAGTTCAGCGGTTTGAATCCCTAGGGCTGCATAACAGAGTGAGCTCCTGTTACTTGTCCCAGCTTCTGCCAATGTAGTAGTTCGAAAGCACGTAAACAATACAAGTAGAAAAATTGGGACCACTTTGATGGGAAGGTAACAGCATTCTGTGCGCCTTTGGCATTGAGTCATGCCAGCCACATGACCACAGAGACAGTATTGGGACAGTGATGGCTCTTTGGCTTAGAAATGGAGATGAGCACTGCCCCCTAGAGTCAGAAATGACTACTCACATGCATGTGCAGGGGAACCTTTACCTTTGTTTACTATGTTTAAAAGCCACCCACAGTGATGTGACAGTGAGGTCGGAAGCATATAGCAATAGCCCTTAGAATTATATACCACTTCACAGTGCTCTACAGCCTTCTCTAAGTGGTTTACTGAGTCAGCCTATTGCCCCTAAGAACCTGGGTCCTCATTTTACCCACCTCAGAAGGATGGAAGGCTGACTCAACCCTGAACTTGGTGAAATTCGATCTCCCAAACTGCTGGCAGCCGGTGATCAGCCTGTGCCACTGCGGTTCTTATGGCTATATGGTTATGGCTATATGGTTAATAAACAAACAAACAAACATGCAGTGAACCACTCAACCAAAATGAGTTATTTATTATCCTGTAATGCAGCTTTTCTCAAAGCTCTTACACTGATTTCCATATGGCCCTCCACTTTATTGCCACTACAACAGCTCTGTGAGGATTGGTAAATGATAAAATATCATGTTCTGCCCTAAATCATCTGGGAGTGATTATCCACACTTGGAAATAGCCTTGAACTTATATCATCCAAATCCCAATTCAAAGTCTTCCCTGCTACAGAAATTTCTGACATTATTTCCTTCTGTTAATTCTTGTGTTGCAAGAGCGCTATTTGGAAAGAGAATGGGGGGATAAATGTAAAATGCCCATCTAACAGCTAAAACCCATTTACCTAATTAAACAAATCTATTTTAAAAGTTTCCTCTTCTGGACAAGGAATAAACTGTTGTTCTCGATGGCACTTTGAGGATTAAGTTGCTTTCTTTCATTATCTTCAAAGATTATTGCTTCTCCGTTTCGTGCAAGTGCAGCGAGCTAGAAAAGCAGAGATAATAGGGTATTATAGAAAAATTGGGCTTTGACATTTATATGATAAATTGGGAGTCAATTAAATGAAAATTCTCCATTAGATAAAGTGTACCAATTACCACACTGAAGAGCCTTTGCTAATATAATTGAAATTTATAGAGTGTTGGGCACAGCCCCGCAGGAAGAAATTATATAAATGATGGAGAGAGGCGTGTAAACATTTTAGATTCTTCCCATTTTCAGATGCCTTGTAGAATCTTTGGTCCAAATTAGCAGTTAATATTCAAAGAGATATACTGAAGTCAAGATGTGAAAAAGTTGGAAATTATGCCATACACACACATATGCTCACATGCATGCATGCAAGCAAATATTCTGCTACACTACTAAAATCAATCACATTTTTTGATGTTACAGACCGGTAGTGGGGTTCACTTTTTTTACTACCAGTTCTGTGGGCGTGGCTTGTTAGGCATGGCATGGCGGGCATGACAGGGGAAGGATACTGTAAAAATCTCCATTCCCTCCCCACTCCAGGGGAAGGATACTGTAAAATCTCCATTCTCTCCCCACTCCAGGGAAAGGATACTGTAAAATCTCCATTCCCACCCCACTCCAGGGGAAGGATACTTAAAATCTCCATTCCCTCCCCACTCCAGGGGAAGGATACTGTAAAATCTCCATTCCCAGCCCACTCCAGGGGAAGGATACTTAAAATCTCCATTCCCACCCCATTCCAGGGGAAGGATACTGTAAAATCTCCATTCCCACTCCACTCTAGGGGAAGGATACTGTAAAATCTCCATTCCCACCCCACTCCAGGGGAAGGATACTTAAAATCTCCATTCCCTCCCCACTCCAGGGAAAGGATACTATAAAATCTCCATTCCCACCCCACTCCAGGGGAAGGATACTGTAAAATCTCCATTCCCACCCCACTCCAGGGGAAGGATACTGTAAAATCTCCATTCCCACCCCACTCCAGGGGAAGGATACTTAAAATCTCCATTCTCTCCCCACTCCAGGGGAAGGATACTGTAAAATCTCCATTCCCTCCCCACTCCAGGGGAAGGATACTGTAAAATCTCCATTCCCACCCCACTCCAGGGAAAGGATACTGTAAAATCTCCATTCCCACCCCACTCCAGGGGAAGGATACTTAAAATCTCCATTCCCTCCCCACTCCAGGGGAAGGATACTGTAAAATCTCCATTCCCACCCCACTCCAGGGGAAGGATACTTAAAATCTCCATTCCCACCCCATTCCAGGGGAAGGATACTGTAAAATCTCCATTCCCACTCCACTCTAGGGGAAGGATACTGTAAAATCTCCATTCCCACCCCACTCCAGGGGAAGGATACTTAAAATCTCCATTCCCTCCCCACTCCAGGGGAAGGATACTATAAAATCTCCATTCCCACCCCACTCCAGGGGAAGGATACTGTAAAATCTCCATTCCCACCCCACTCCAGGGGAAGGATACTGTAAAATCTCCATTCCCACCCCACTCCAGGGGAAGGATACTGTAAAATCTCCATTCCCTCCCCACTCCAGGGGAAGGATACTGTAAAATCTCCATTCCCTCCCCACTCCAGGGGAAGGATACTGTAAAATCTCCATTCCCACCCCACTCCAGGGGAAGGATACTTAAAATCTCCATTCCCTCCCCACTCCAGGGGAAGGATACTTAAAATCTCATTCTCTCCCCACTCCAGGGGAAGGATACTTAAAATCTCCATTCTCTCCCCACTCCAGGGGAAGGATACTTAAAATCTCCATTCCCACCCCACTCCAGGGGAAGGATACTTAAAATCTCCATTCCCTCCCCACTCCAGGGGAAGGATACTGTAAAATCTCCATTCCCACCCCACTCCAGGGGAAGGATACTTAAAATCTCCATTCCCACCCCATTCCAGGGGAAGAATACTGTAAAATCCCCATTTCCTCCCGATCAGCTGAGGGATGGTCAGAAGTGGTCTTTACCGGTTCTCTGAACTACTCAACATTTCCACTACTGGTTCTCCAGAACTGGTCAGAACCTGCTGAATACCACCTCTGTTAGAGACCCATATTTTAATATTTGGGATAGGGTTGTGTATCATAGTGAACCGAGTCCTGTCCCATGCGAGGGCTATGGAGAATTTTTTTTGCAGATTTCTTTGTTTGCAAATTAAGTTAAGCCTAAATTTGCGTTATGTGATTATCAACACTGTTGACCTAAAACATCCACAGTAAATGTAAAATATGAATTCAGTAATAAATCGATGAACATAAATGCCAAATAAATAGAGTAGCATAGGGCAATCTTCTTGTACAATTATCTGACTAGTCTTAAAAGCCCTCTAAAGGGGTCTGCTTTATTTTGTTTCTAAAAGATTAGCAGGGTTGGAGCAAATTTTACTTCTTCCAGTGGAAGGCTTTTCTATTAGGTGGGAACTGTCCAACAGACTTCCAAAATACTGTATTTTTGGGAGTATAAGACGCATCTTTTCCCTCCAAAAAGATGCGTCTTATCCTCTTTCAAAAAGAGGATGAAAACCTGGGTGCATCTTATACAGTGAATACAGCATTTTTTTGCCTCCCGAAACTCCACCCCCTTCACCAAAATGGACGTGCAGAGGCTTTGGGAGGCCTGCAAAGTGCTCCTGGGGGCTGGAGAGAGCAAAAATGAGCGAAAAATGGACCGGTTTTTGCTCGTTTTTGCCCCCCCTTGCCACCAGGAGCACTTTGCAGGATTCTCAAACTCTCTGCATGCCCCGTTTTTTACAAAAAAATCAGGCGTGCAAAGGGTTTGGGAGGCCTGCAGAGTGCAAAAACTTTTTCTTTTAAATTTACCTCTTCAAAATCTTGGCGCGTCTTATACTCTGGTGCGTCATATACTCCAAAAAATACGGTATTCTTAATAGAACAGATCTGTTAAATGGGGCATGCAGAGATCTGTATGGCCCAGTCCAATTCCTGGGTCAGCAACTTTCCGAAGTTATTTCACAACATACGTAGCTTTTCTACCCAGCATCTAATCTCAATAGCCTTCCAGGCAAGGGAAATTTTAAAATAGAGAGTCCTAGATCTTAGTGCTCAAAGCGTCATGAAATTGGCTGGAAATAGATCCTTAAGTTGATGGGCTAAAAATAAAATTACTTTTCAGTCTGAAAAATGCTTAACATAATGTTTGAGTAGGGCCTACTCTAGAGTAAAATTGGAGTTGTTGGACTCCATGGCCAAATGTTATGCCATATTATGAGAGATAATATCTGTTATTTCAAGGTATTCTCTTTCTGAGTATTTCAATATATACAATACATTTGTTGTTATTCTGCAAGTGTTCTTCTCCCCTGTTGTCCCTGCAAAACTGTCTTTAAATCTTTCATATTTCTGGGATGAGGGCATAATATTATTCAAAAAGGCAGTGTGTAGCAGCTGCCAAAAAGCCAACACAGTTCTAGACTGCATAAACAGAGGGATAGAATCAAGATCACGTGAAGTGTTAATACCACTTTATAATGCCTTGGTAAGGCCACACTTGGAATACTGCATTCATTTCTGCGTTCAGTCTAGAACAATGTACAAAAGATGTTGAGACCCTAGAAAGAGTGCAGAGAAGAGCAGCAAAGATGATTAGGGGACTGGAGGCTAAAACATATGAACGGTTGCTGGAACTGGATATGTCTTGTTTAATGAAAAGAAGGACTAGGGGAGACATGATAGCAGTGTTCCAATATCTCAGGAGTTGCCACAAAGAAGAGGGAGCCAAGCTATTCTCCAAAGCACCTGAGGGCAGGACAAGAAGCAATGGGTGGAAACTAAACAAGGAGAGAAGCAACTTAGAATTAAGGAGAAATTTCCTGACAGTTAGAACAATTCATCAGTGGAACAATTTGCCTCCAGAAGTTGTGAATGCTCCAACAGTGGAAGTTCTTTAGAAGATGTTGGCTAACAATTTGTCTGAAATGGTGTAGGGTTTCCTGCCTAAGCAGGGGTTGGACTAGAAGACCTCCAAGGTCCCTTCCAACTCTGTTATTCAAGGTATACAATTGAGATCCACGCTTTGGGTCAAGTTTCTTTGCTCTGTTCTAGGGACCCTGAACTCAGCCTGGAAGAATTGTCCCAGTGACCATTAACACTGTCTTGCATCTTTGATTGTCTGTAACAAGGAACTTAACATTATCTTCCCTGGAGAGTATAGGTTTCAGTATTAATTTCTACAGGCTTAATAAAACTATTATGAGTTGTGTCGTTCATCTGAATGCGTCAGTGTGTCTATTGGTAGCAAATGTACACTTACCACTCACACCTCCATCAGGAAACCGGATCTCCAGGCAAAATCCATATCTGAAGAACAATTTGTAGGAGAAGATGGTTGAATTATTTCCTGCAATTTAATGGAGTGCAGAAGGAAAGGAAATATTACAGACAAGCTGAATAAATAACCTTACGATTCAACTTACAGTGGCAGAAGTCATTTTGTTTTCCATATATGCCCTCTCCCCCCCGCCATCCCCCGACCAGCCGATGAGAAATTTCTTCAGAAAAATCTTGTGTCCTCTGAAACAGTGAATAAGTGATAGCCCTTCTACCGTCCCTCAAATACCATTCCTAAATAACCCAATTTATGTAGGTTTGAGACTTTTAGAAGGAGGAGAAGATGCAAAAGGAGAAGATAAATAAGGTATATGTCAGGCTTCACACCAGAGCTCTGCAGTAAATCTCAGCTCTCCAGATGCTTTAATCCCTTATGCACAATACTTGGCAGAAAGTTCTCAAAGAAACTTAACTAACTTACTTTTTCTTTCCCCAGGAAGAATGAAACCATAGAGTTGATTTGCCCGCTATAGGGCAAAAAAGGCAGAGTCTTTATATTGGTCTTTGACCCGGAAGTTAAACTTCTCCCACTGCTCTGAATTCATTAATACGTGATAGATTAAGTAGTGACCTTGGGGTTTTTTTATAAACTTTTATTTTTTTCCTTTCATATACATTCTCAATGATACATTCTTGTAAACACAATTAACATATATCTGTTAAGTATTAACATTTATCATAAGAGCCTTTTCAGTAGTAGCTCCGACCCTCTGGAACGAGCTCCCCGTGGAGATTCGTACCCTCACCACCCTCCAGACCTTCCGCACAGCCCTCAAGATCTGGCTATCCCGTCAGGCCTGGGGATAAAGATCGTAACCCGCCCCCACCCGAATGATGAATGTTGTGTTTTATTTTTACTTGCACTGTTTTCATGTTTATTGTTTTATTGTCTTGTACCCCCCTTTCCCTATAAATTGTAAGCCGCCCTGAGTCCCCTCAGGGAAAAGGGCGGCCTATAAATAATAAACTCATAAACTCATAATCATCTTACAAATATAGAAATCACAGTTGGGGTCACTTTCTTGCCACCTTGTATCTCCATCCTTTTTTGCAACAACCCTGCTCCTTTCATCTTCTCAACCTTCCTTCTCTGCCTTCTCCTTTCCTCCTCTCCTTCCTCTTTCCTTCTTCCTTTCACTTTCCCCCACTCCTCTACTCTTCTCCCCCTTCTTCCCCCTCTCCTACTCATACTTCTCCCTTACTTCCTCTGCTTTACTCTTTCTTCTGTTCCTTCCTTTTTCCTTCTTCCTTTCACTTTCCCCCACTCCTCCTCTCTTCTTCCCCTTCTTTCCCTCTCTCCTACATGTACTTCTCCTCCCTTACTTCCTCTGCTTTACTCTTTCTTCTGTTCCTTCCTTTTTCCTTCTTCCTTTCACTTTCCCCCACTCCTCCTCTCTTCTTCCCCTTCTTTCCCTCTCTCCTACTCGTACTTCTCCTCCCTTACTTCCTCTGCTTTACTCTTTCTTCTGTTCCTTCCTCTTTCCTTCTTCCTTTCACTTTCCCCCACTCCTTCTCTCTTCTTCTCCTTCTTTCCCTCTCTCCTACTCGTACTTCTCCTCCCTTACTTCCTCTGCTTTATTCTTTCTTCTGTTCCTTCCTCTTTCCTTCTTTCTTTCACTTTCCCCCACTCCTCCTCTCTTCTTCCCCTTCTTTCCATCTCTCCTACTCGTACTTCTCCTCCCTTACTTCCTCTGCTTTATTCTTTCTTCTGTTCCCTCCTCTTCCTCCCTCCTTTCCGTTGTTGCCATTGCTTATTTTCTTTCTCTAGTGACTTTGTTTCTATACCCATTTCCTTTCATCTGGAACAGTGGTGGGTTACGACCGGTACGCCTTGGTAGGGGCGTACCAGTGCCTGCCGGGAGCACCGGGTACTGTTCCGGTATAGTGCTTTGGAGGGCCCACCCACCTGTCTGTGCTCCTTATTGGTATTTGAGCTCTTCGGCGCTTCCATACATGCGCACAGAGTGTATGGCACCTGCATGATGCTCCGCCGAGCAGTTGGAGCATCACGGAAGCGTTGTGGAGCATCGCAACCAGTAAGTATGCATGTGCATGCTGCATGTGTGTGCATTGTGCTGCATGTGTTCATGTGGCGGGTGCCGGGCCCCTTTGCACCATACCAGTTGCACCGGGATCTGGAACCCACCCTGATCTGGAACCTGATGCTACCAGACCCATAATATATGGAACAACCAAACTCTTGCTGAAAATTACGTTCACTTCAAAGAAAATATAATGAAGAGAAATGAAATCTTAAATTAAGATGGAGCAAGAGAAAATTCTTGTATGATATAGATTTTCTAAACTTCCTTGAATAAAGTTGGGGGCACCTTGATCCACTGAGAGGAGGACTACAATTAAGAGACATTGCTAATGCTCCTGGACTACTCAATACCACTGGTCACGACATATATTTACAATATTTCTACTTCTAGAAAGGCTGTTTGAGGACAGTTGTGTGATGGTTTCATTCATATCCTATTGTTGGAAGGAATGTCCATCTGGGTTCAGTTCCAAGTGGGGAAAAAGACACTGGAAACATGGAGGCTGTTTGGAAAGATGGTATAATGGTGGTCAGGATCTCATGCCTTAGAACTCCTGCCTTACATCACATGCCTTACAGCTCCTGAAAAGGGAAGAGATGCTAAGAGTCTCTGAGTTTTATGCCCTCTCTGGGCTTTGAATATCCTGGGGCGCAGGAAGAGTATCCTGATTGGTTGCTGTCAGAGGTCATAACTAGTTTTGTAGGTTGTCTATGTGTTAAATTTGATTGAAACTTGGTGGGTGGTGCAATGAAGGGCAATGCTATGGCTCTGCCTGAAGGGGCTAGATCAGGGGTGGGTTTCAGCTGGCATTACTCTGCACATACATGCTGGATGCACACTGGGTGTGCATGTGCAGTTCAATGGAAATTGTTCTGCACATGCGCAGAACTAAAAAAAAAAGATGGTGGCGGCGGCAACCGGAGAACCTGTTCAGGGGTGTGGCCAGCCTGAGTCACTGCCAGTTCTGCGACCCAGGCTGGCATACCCCTATTTGTGCAGCTGAACCGGGCAAAACCAGTAAGAACCCACCTCTAGGCTAGATCTTTGTTATGTAGAACAGACTGGCCCAAGCCTTAATGGTCCATTAACAAAGGTGAGGGTGCTGAGTTTCTGCCTCTGTGAGTTTCTACTTCTCTTTTTAGGGGAAATATTCTGCCTTTTTAATATTTCCTAGAATATTTCATTCTTCTAGAAGAAGGGTGGGTGCTAACTTCCTACATTATCATGATGGGCTTTTACAGAAAGTGGTGTTAGAAGATTTCTGTTCAACTACCTAGTGTACTATGAATTTCTCCATAAAATCATTTCAGTTCCCCAAGCTCTGTAACATCTCCAGGCAACTGCTAACTAAAGACATCCAGTATGTAGTTCACACACAATGGCCTATCTACGTTTTCATCAAAACCTACTTAATCTGTGCCCGGATTGGATAAAGACCAATAAACAGAAGGTCAATCCTGGCGCATTGGAAAATTGAGTTAAGAGGGTTGCACTTTCACCCAGGTGAATCACAATGTGCAACCTATTTTGAGAAAAGGGCTACAGGAGGATTATGTTCTTCATTCAGATCATTTTACATCCCTTTTTTTCTGTAGTTGAACCTACCTCTATTTTTATTTTTAAAAAGGCTTCTGTAGGAAGTTAGCACCCACCCCTCTCCTAGAAGAATGAAATATTCTAGGAAATGATAAAAAGGCAGAATACTATATTTCCCTGGATGAGAAATGGAGAGACATGTTTTTTGAGGCAGGAAGCAGACTCACTCTTACTAGCCCCCACCCTCCTCAATAGCTCACAGCAGATGTCTTCACTTAAGAGATAAAGAGATAGCTAGGTCTATTCATAGCAGTGGTGGGATTCAGCCAGTTCGCACCTATTCGGGAGAACTGGTTGGTAACTTTCTAAGCAGTTCAGAGACCCGGTTGTTGGGAAAAATCTCCTTTTGTTTTTTTCCACTTTACAGGGATAATCCTGCAAGGAAGGCAGGAAGGAAACATTCTGCTGTTGTTTCTAGCCTAATCTTTACTGTCCTGCTTACAGAAACTGCCTCTCCGGTTCACTCTTATTCTGTTGTAACAGCTAAGGTGAAATGCCCATCGACATGAGTGGCATTGGGTTGGCCACACCCACCCAGTCACAAGACCACCAAGCCACGCCTACTTAGCTGGTCATTAGGGCAGAGGACCGGTTATTAAATTATTTGAATCCCACCACTGATTCATAGGCAAATGCCCTCACCCAAGATCCAACAAAGGTAGGATTAGCCATCTACACATCTAGCAACAGAACTCACCACATGGCATTTGGGGAGATTACATCACCCAGCAAGATTCAACCAAGCTTGGGACTCAAAACGCAACCTACAAAGTTTCATGGCCCCGTGGGAGTCTGATAACCAATCAGAATATATTTCATACACA